>NW_025725341.1:0-300000 GCF_021461395.2 Schistocerca americana | reverse complement strand
GTCTCCAAGGGTATGTTGCTGCCTAGGGCACCTTATGGTCGTTCTCCTATGAGTTTAGATTTACGAATCCGACGCAAAAATGATAGTTAATTGCAACGTTTAGGGCCTCCTAATGACGATGGAACACTCAAATTGTGTCGATATTCAATACATCGGCCTCCAGTCGATTTGTCTCCAAGGGGTATATTGCTGTCTCGAGCACCGTATGAACTTCTCCTGTGAGTAGATTTTCGAATCCGACGCATACATGATAGTTATTTGTAACGTTCAGGGACTCCTAAAGACGATGGAACACTCAAATTGCGTCGAGAGTCAATACATCGTCCTCCAGCCGACTTGTCTCCAAGGGTCTGTTGCTGCCTCGGCCACCTTATGGTCGTTCTCCTGTGAGTCTAGATTATCGAATGCGACGCAAAAATTATAGTTAATTGTAACGTTTAGGGCCTCCTAATGACGATGGAACACTCAAATTGCGTCGAGATTCAATACATCGGCCTCCAGCCGACTTGTCTCCAAGGGTCTGTTGCTGCCTCGGGCACCTTATGGTCGTTCTCCTGTGAGTCTAGATTATCGAATCCGACGCAAAAATGATAGTTAATTGTAACGTTCAGGGCCTCCTAATGACGATGGGTCACTCAAATTGCGTCGAGATTCAATACATCGTCCTCCAGCCGACTTGTCTCCAAGGGTCTAATGCTGCCTCGGGCACCTTATGGTCGTTCTCCTGTGAGTCTAGATTTTCGAATCCGACGCAAAAATGATAGTGAATAGTAACGTTCAGGGCCTTGTAATGACGATGGAACACTCAAATTGCGTCGAGATTCAATACATCGGCCTCCAGCCGACTTGTCTCCAAGGGTCTAATGCTGCCTCAGGCACCTTATGGTCGTTCTCCTGTGAGTTTAGATTATCGAATCCGATGCAAAAATGATAGTTAATTGTAACGTTCAGGGCGACCTAATGACGATGGAACACTCAAATTGCGTCGATATTCAATACATCGTCCTCCAACCGACTTGTCTCTAAGGTTCAATAGCTGCCACGAGCACCTTGTGATCGTTCTGCTGTGAGTCTAGATTTTCGAACCCGACGCAAAATCTGATTGTTAATTGGAACGTTCAGGGCCACCTAATGACGATGGAACACTCAAATTGAGTCGAGATTCAATACATCGAGCTCCAGCCGACTTGTCTCCAAGGGTATATTGCTGCCTCGGGCTCCATGTGGTCCGTCTCCTGTGAGTCTAGATTTTCGAATCCGACGCGAAACTGATAGTTAATTGTAACGTTCAGCGCCTCCTAATGACGATGGAACACTCAAATTGCATCGAGATTCAATACATCGTCCTTCAGCCGACTTGTCTCCAAGGGTTTATTGCTGCCTCGGGCACCTTATGGTCGTATTCCTGTGAGTCTAGATTATCGAATCCGACGCAAAAATGATAGTTAATTGTAACGTTTAGGGCCTCCTAATGACGATGGAACACTCAAATTGCGTCGATATTCAATACATCGGCCTCCAGTCGATTTGTCTCCAAGGGGTAAATTGCTATCTCGAGCACCGTATGAACTTCTCCTGTGAGTAGATTTTTCGAATCCGACGCTAAAATGATAGTTAATTGTAACGTTTAGGGCCTCCTAATGACGGTGGAACATTCAAAATGCGTCGAGATTCAATACATCTGCCTCCAGCCGACTTGTCTCCAAGGGGATATTGCTGCCTCGGGCACCTTATGGTCGTTCTCCTGTGAGTCTAGATTTTCGAATCCGACGCAAAAATGATAGTTAATTGTAACGTTTAGGGCCTCCTAATGACGATGGGACACTCAAATTGCGTCGAGATTCAATACATCGTCCTCCAGCCGACTTGTCTCCAAGGGGATATTGCTGCCTCGGGCACCTTATGGTCGTTCTCCTGTGAGTCTAGATTTCCGAATCCGACGCAAAGATGATAGTTAATTGTAACGGTTAGGGGCTCCTAATGACGATGGGACACTCAAATTGCGTCGAGATTCAATACATCGTCCTCCAGCCGACTTGTCTCCAAGGGGATATTGCTGCCTCGGGGTCCATGTGGTCCGTCTCCAGTGAGTCTAGATTTTCGAATCCGACGAAAAACTGATAGTTAATTGTAACGTTCAGGGCCTCCTAATGACGATGGAACACTCATTTTGCGTCGAGATTCAATACATCGGCCTCCAGCCGACTTGTCTCCAAGGGTCTATTGCTGCCTCGGGCACCTTATGGTCGTTCTCCTGTGAGTCTAGATTTTCGAATCCGACGCAAAAATGATAGTTAATTGTAACGTTCAGGGCCTTCTAATGACGATGGAACACTCAAATTGCGTCGAGATTCAATACATCGTCCTCCAGCTGAGTTGTCTCCAAGGGTCTATTGCTGCCTCGGGCACTTTATGGTCGTTCTCCTGTAAGTCTAGATTTTCGAATCCGACGCAAAATTGTTAGTTAATTGTAACGTTCAGGGCCACCTAATGACGATGGAACACTCAAATTGAGTCGAGATTCAATACATCGACCTCCAGCCGACTTGTCTCCAAGGGGATATTGCTGCCTCGGGCTCCATGTGGTCCGTCTCCTGTGAGTCTAGATTTACGAATCCGACGCAAAAATGATAGTGAATTTTAATTTTCAGCGCCCCCTAATGACGATAGAAGACTCAAATTGCGTCGAGATTCAATACATCGTCCTCCAGCCGATTTGTCTCCAAGGGGATATCGCTGTCTCGGGCACCATTTGATCCTTCTCCTGTGACTCTAGATTTTCGAATCCGACGCAAAAATGATAGTTAATTGTAACGTTCAGCGCCTCCTGATTACGATAGAACTCTCAAATTGCGTCGAGATTCAATACATCGGCCTCCAGCCGATTTGTCTCCAAGGGCTATATTGCTGTCTCGAGCAACGTATGAACTTCTCCTGTGAGTAGATTTTCGAATCCGACGGTAAAATGATAGTTAATTGTAACGTTCAGGGCCTTGTAATGACGATGGAACACTCAATTTGCGTCGAGATTCAATACATCGGCCTCCAGCCGACTTGTCTCCAAGGGTCTGTTGCTGCCTCGGGCACCTTATGGTCGTTCTCCTGTGAGTTTAGATTATCGAATCCGACGCAAAAATGATAGTTAATTGTAACGTTTAGGGCCTCCAGATGACGATGGAACACTCAAATTGCGTCGAGATTCAATACATCTTCCTCCAGCCGACTTCTATGCAAGGGGATATTGCTGCATCGGGCACCTTATGGTCCGTCTCCAGCGAGTCTAGATTTTCGAATCCGACGAAAAACTGATAGTTAATTGTAACATTCAGAGCCTCCTAATGACGATGGAACACTCATTTTGCGTCGAGATTCAATACGTCGGCCTCCAGCCGACTTGTCTCCAAGGGTCTATTGCTGCCTCGGGCACCTTATGGTCGTTCTCCAGTGAGTCTAGCTTTTCGAATCCGACGCAAATATGATAGCTAATTGTAACGTTCAGGGCCTTCTAATGACGATGGAACACTCAAATTGCGTCGAGATTCAATACATCGTCCTCCAGCCTACTTGTCTCCAAGGGTCTATTGCTGCCTCGGGCACCTTATGGTCGTTCTCCTGTGAGTCTAGATTTTCGAATCCGACGCAAAAATGATAGTTAATTGTAACGTTCAGGGCCTTCTAATGACGATGGAACTCTCAAATTGCGTCGAGATTCAATACATCGTCCTCCAGCTGAGTTGTCTCCAAGGGTCTGTTGCTGCCTCGGCCACCTTATGGTCGTTCTCCTGTGAGTCTAGATTATCGAATGCGACGCAAAAATTATAGTTAATTGTAACGTTTAGGGCCTCCTAATGACGATGGAACACTCAAATTGCGTCGAGATTCAATACATCGGCCTCCAGCCGACTTGTCTCCAAGGGTCTGTTGCTGCCTCGGGCACCTTATGGTCGTTCTCCTGTGAGTCTAGATTATCGAATCCGACGCTAAAATGATAGTTAATTGTAACGTTCAGGGCCTCCTAATGACGATGGGTCACTCAAATTGCGTCGAGATTCAATACATCGTCCTCCAGCCGACTTGTCTCCAAGGGTCTAATGCTGCCTCGGGCACCTTATGGTCGTTCTCCTGTGAGTCTAGATTTTCGAATCCGACGCAAAAATGATAGTGAATAGTAACGTTCAGGGCCTTGTAATGACGATGGAACACTCAAATTGCGTCGAGATTCAATACATCGGCCTCCAGCCGACTTGTCTCCAAGGGTCTAATGCTGCCTCAGGCACCTTATGGTCGTTCTCCTGTGAGTTTAGATTATCGAATCCGATGCAAAAATGATAGTTAATTGTAACGTTCAGGGCCTTGTAATGACGATGGAACACTCAAATTGAGTCGAGATTCAATACATCGAGCTCCAGCCGACTTGTCTCCAAGGGTATATTGCTGCCTCGGGCTCCATGTGGTCCGTCTCCTGTGAGTCTAGATTTTCGAATCCGACGCAAAAATGATAGTTAATTGCAACGTTCAGGGCCACCTAATGACGATGGAACACTCAAATTGAGTCGAGATTCAATACATCGGCCTCCAGCCGACTTGTCTCCAAGGGTCTGTTGCTGCCTCGGGCATCTTATGGTCGTTCTCCTGTGAGGTTAGATTATCGAATCCGACTCAAAAATGATAGTGAATTGTAACGTTCAGGGCCTTGTAATGACGATGGAACACTCAAATTGCGTCGAGATTCAATACATCGGCCTCCAGCCGACTTGTCTCCATGGGTCTGTTGCTGCCTCGGGCACCTTATGGTCGTTCTCCTGTGAGTTTAGATTATCGAATCCGACGCAAAAATGATAGTTAATTGTAACGTTTAGGGCCTCCTAATGACGATGGAACACTCAAATTGCGTCGATATTCAATACATCGGCCTCCAGTCGATTTGTCCCAAGGGGTAAATTGCTGTCTCGAGCACCGTATGAACTTCTCCTGTGAGTAGATTTTTCGAATACGACGCTAAAATGATAGTTAATTGTAACGTTTAGGGCCTCCTAATGACGGTGGAACATTCAAAATGCGTCGAGATTCAATACATCTGCCTCCAGCCGACTTGTCTCCAAGGGGATATTGCTGCCTCGGGCACCTTATGGTCGTTCTCCTGTGAGTCTAGATTTCGAATCCGACGCAAAAATGATAGTTAATTGTAACGTTTAGGGCCTCCTAATGTCGATGGGACACTCAAATTGCGTCGAGATTCAATACATCGTCCTCCAGCCGACTTACTCCGAGGGGATATTGCTGCCTCGGGCACCTTATGGTCGTTCTAATGTGAGTCTAGATTTTCGAATCCGACGCAAAAATGATACTTAATTGTAACGTTTAGGGCCTGCTAATGACGATGGAACACTCAAATTGCGTCGAGATTCAACACATCGGCCTCCAGCCGACTTGTCTCCAAGGGGATATTGCTGCCTCGGGCACCTTTTGGTCGTTCTCCTGTGAGTCTAGATTTTCGAATCCGACGCAAAGATGATAGTTAATTGTAACGGTTAGGGCCTCCTAATGACGATGGGACACTCAAATTGCGTCTAGATTCAATACATCGTCCTCGAGCCGACTTGTCTCCAAGGGGATATTGCTGCCTCGGGGTCCATGTGGTCCGTCTCCAGTGAGTCTAGATTTTCGAATCCGACGAAAAACTGATAGTTAATTGTAACGTTCAGGGCCTCCTAATGACGATGGAACACTCATTTTGCGTCGAGATTTAATACATCGGCCTCCAGCCGACTTGTCTCCAAGGGTCTATTGCTGCCTCGGGCACCTTATGGTCGTTCTCCTGTGAGTCTAGATTTTCGAATCCGACGCAAAAATGATAGTTAATTGTAACGTTCAGGGCCTTCTAAAGACGATGGAACACTCAAATTGCGTCGAGATTCAATACATCGTCCTCCAGCTGAGTTGTCTCCAAGGGTCTATTGCTGCCACGGGCACCTTATGGTCGTTCTCCTGTGAGTCTAGATTTTCGAATCCGACGCAAAAATGTTAGTTAATTGTAACGTTCAGGGCCACCTAATGACGATGGAACACTCAAATTGAGTCGAGATTCAATACATCGGCCTCCAGCCGACTTGTCTCCAAGGGGATATTGCTGCCTCGGGCTCCATGTGGTCCGTCTCCTGTGAGTCTAGATTTACGAATCCGACGCAAAAATGATAGTGAATTGTAATTTTCAGCGCCCCCTAATGACGATAGAAGACTCAAATTGCGTCGAGATTCAATACATCGTCCTCCAGCCGACTTGTCTCCAAGGGTCTAATACTGCCTCGGGCACCTTATGGTCGTTCTCTTGTAAGTCTAGATTTTCGAACCGACGCATAAATTATAGTTAATTGTAACGTTCAGGGCCTCCTAGTGACGATGGAACTCACAAATTGCGTCGAGATTCAATACATCGTCCTCCAGCCGACTTGTCTCCAAGGGACTGTTGCAGCCTCGGGCACCTTATGGTCGTTCTCCTGTGAGTTTAGATTATCGAATCCGACGCAAAAATGATAGTTAATTGTAACGTTTACGGCCTCCTAATGACGATGGGACACTCAAATTGCGTCGAGATTCAATACATCGTCCTCCAGCCGACATGTCTCCTAGGGTCTATTGCTGCCTCGGGCACCCTATGGTCGTTCTCCTGTGAGTCTAGATTTTCGAATCCGACGCAAAAATGATAGTTAATTGTAACGTTCAGGGCCTTGTAATGACGATGGAACACTCAAATTGCGTCGAGATTCAATACATCGGCCTCCAGCCGACTTGTCTCCAAGGGTCTGTTGTTGCCTCGAGCACCTTATGAACTTCTCCTGTGAGTAGATTTTTGAATCCGACGCAAAAATGATAGTTAATTGTAACGGTTAGGGCCTCCTAATGACGATAGATGACTCAAATTGCGTCGAGATCCAATACATCGACCTCCAGCCCACTTGTATCCAAGGGGCTATTGCAGTCTCGTGCACCATATGATCCTTCTCCTGTTAGTAGATTTTCGTATCCGACGCGAAAATGATAGTTAACTGTAACGTTCAGGGCCTCCTAATGCCGATGGAACACTCCAATTGCGTCGAGATTCAATACATCGTCCTCCAGCTGAGTTGTCTCCAAGGGTCTATTGCTGCCTCGGGCACCTTATGGTCGTTCTCCTGTGAGTCTAGATTTTCGAATCCGACGCAAAAATGTTAGTTAATTGTAACGTTCAGGGCCACCTAATGACGATGGAACACTCAAATTGAGTCGAGAATCAATACATCGACCTCCAGCCGACTTGTCTCCAAGGGGATATTGCTGCCTCGGGGTCCATGTGGTCCGTCTCCTGTGAGTCTAGATTTACGAATCCGACGCAAAAATGATAGTGAATTGTAATTTTCAGCGCCCCCTAATGACGATAGAAGACTCAAATTGCGTCGAGATTCAATACATCGTCCTCCAGCCGATTTGTCTCCAAGGGGATATCGCTGTCTCGGGCACCATTTGATCCTTCTCCTGTGACTCTAGATTTTCGAATCCGACGCAAAAATGATAGTGAATAGTAACGTTCAGCGCCTCCTGATTACGATAGAACTCTCAAATTGCGTCGAGATTCAATACATCGGCCTCCAGCCGACTTGTCTCCAAGGGTCTGTTGCTGCCTCGGGCACATTATGGTCGTTCTCCAGTGGGTTTAGATTATCGAATCCGACGCAAAAATGATAGTTAATTGTAACGTTTAGGGCCTCCTAATGACGATAGAAGACTCAAATTGCGTCGAGAATCAATACATCGACCTCCAGCCGACTTGTATCCAAGGGGATATTGCAGTCTCGTGCACCATATGATCCTTCTCCTGTTAGTAAATTTTCGAATCCGACGCTAAAATGATAGTTAACTGTAACGTTCAGGGCCTCCTAATGCCGATGGAACACTCAAATTGCGTCGAGATTCAATACATCGGCCTCCAGCCGACTTTTCTCCAAGGGTCTATGCTGCCTCGAGCACCTTATGGTCGTTCTCCTGTGAGTCTAGATTTTCGAATCCGACGCAAAAATGATAGTTAATTGCAACGTTTAGGGCCTCCTAATGACGATGGAACACTCAAATTGCGTCGAGATTCAATACATCGTCCTCCAGCCGACTTGTCTCCAAGGGTCTAATACTGCCTCGGGCACCTTATGGTCGTTCTCTTGTAAGTCTAGATTTTCGAACCGACGCATAAATTATAGTTAATTGTAACGTTCAGGGCGACCTAATGACGATGGAACACTCAAATTGCGTCGATATTCAATACATCGGCCTCCAGTCGACTTGTCTCCAATGGGTATATTGCTGTCTCGAGCACCGTATGAAGTTCTCCTGTGATTAGATTTTCAAATCCGACGCGAAACTGATAGTTAACTGTAACGTTCAGGGCCTCCTAATGCCGATGGAACACTCAAATTGCGTCGAGATTCAATACATCGTCGTCCAGCCGACTTGTCTCCAAGGGTCTGTTGCTGCCTCGGGCACCTTATGGTCGTTCTCCTGTGAGTTTAGATTATCGAATCCGACGCAAAAATGATAGTTAATTGTAACGTTAAGGGCGACCTAATGACGATGGAACACTCAAATTGCGTCGATATTCAATACATCGGCCTCCAGTCGACTTGTCTCCAATGGGTATATTGCTGTCTCGAGCACCGTATGAAGTTCTCCTGTGATTAGATTTTCAAATCCGACGCGAAACTGATAGTTAATTGTAAGGTTTAGGGCCTCCTAATGACGATGGAACACTCAAATTGCGTCGATATTCAATACATCGGCCTCCAGCCGACTTGTATCCAAGGGGATATTGCAGTCTCGTGCACCATATGATTATCTCTTGTTAGTAGATTTTCGAATCCGACGCTAAAATGATAGTTAACTGTATCGTGCAGGGCCTCCTAATACCGATGGAACACTCAAATTGCGTCGAGATACAATACATCGTCCACCAGCCGACTTGTCTCCAAGGGTCTAATGCTGCCTCGGGCACCTTATGGTCGTTCTAATGTGAGTTAAGCTTATCGAATCCGACGCAAAAATGATAGTTAATTGTAACGTTTAGGGCCTCCTAATGACGATGGGACACTCAAATTGCGTCGAGATTCAATACATCGTCCTCCAGCCGACTTGTCTCCAAGGGTCTAATGCTGCCTCGGGCACGTTATGGTCGTTCTCCTGTGAGTCTAGATTTTCGAATCCGACGCAAAAATGATAGTGAATAGTAACGTTCAGGGCCTTGTAATGACGATAGAACACTCAAATTGCGTCGAGATTCAATACATCGGTCTCCAGCCGACTTGTCTCCAAGGGTCTAATGCTGGCTCGTGCACCTTATGGTCGTTCTCCTGTGAGTTTAGATTTTCGAATCCGACGCAAAAATGATAGTTAATTGTAACGTTTAGGGCCTCCTAATGACGATAGGAGACGCAAATTGCGTCGAGATTCAATACATCGACCTCCAGCCGACTTGTCTCCAAGGGTCTGTTGCTGCCTCGGGCACCTTATGGTCGTTCTCCTGTGAGTTTAGATTATCGAATCCGACGCAAAAATGATAGTTAATTGTAACGTTTAGGGCCTCCTAATGACGATAGGAAACTCAAATTGCGTCGAGATTCAATACATCGACCTCCAGCCGACTTGTCCCCAAGGGTCTGTTGCTGCCTCGGGCACCTTATGGTCGTTCTCCTGTGAGTTTAGATTATCGAATCCGACGCAAAAATGATAGTTAATTGTAACGTTTAGGGCCTCCTAATGACGATAGGAGACTCAAATTGCGTCGAGATTCAATACATCGACCTCCAGCCGACTTGTCTCCAAGGGTCTGTTGCTGCCTCGGGCACCTTATGGTCGTTCTCCTGTGATTTTAGATTATCGAATCCGACGCAAAAATGATAGTTAATTGTAACGTTTAGGGCCTCCTAATGACGATAGGAAACTCAAATTGCGTCGAGATTCAATACATCGACCTCCAGCCGACTTGTCTCCAAGGGTCTGTTGCTGCCTCGGGCACCTTATGGTCGTTCTCCTGTGAGTTTAGATTATCGAATCCGACGCAAAAATGATAGTTAATTGTAACGTTTAGGGCCTCCTAATAACGATAGGAAACTCAAATTGCGTCGAGATTCAATACATCGACCTCCAGCCGACTTGTCTCCAAGGGTCTGTTGCTGCCTCGGGCACCTTATGGTCGTTCTCCTGTGAGTTTAGATTATCGAATCCGACGCAAAAATGATAGTTAATTGTAACGTTCAGCGCCTCCTGATTACGATAGAACTCTCAAATTGCGTCGAGATTCAATACATCGGCCTCCAGCCGACTTGTCTCCAAGGGTCTGTTGCTGCCTCGGGCACCTTATGGTCGTTCTCCTGTGAGTTTAGATTATCGAATCCGACGCAAAAATGATAGTTAATTGTAACGTTTAGGGATTCCTAATGACGATAGGAGACTCAAATTGCGTCGAGATTCAATACATCGACCTCCAGCCGACTTGTCTCCAAGGGTCTGTTGCTGCCTCGGGCACCTTATGGTCGTTCTCCTGTGAGTTTAGATTATCGATTCCGACGCAAAAATCATAGTTAATTGTAACGTTTAGGGCCTCCTAATGACGATAGGAGACTCAAATTGCGTCGAGATTCAATACATCGACCTCCAGCCGAGTTGTCTCCAAGGGTCTGTTGCTGCCTCGAGCACCTTATGGTCGTTCTCCTGTGCGTTTAGATTATCGAATCCGACGCAAAAATGATAGTTAATTGTAACGTTTTGGGCCTCCTAATGACGATAGGAGACTCAAATTGCGTCGAGATTCAATACATCGACCTCCAGCCGACTTGTCTCCAAGGGTCTGTTGCTGCCTCGGGCACCTAATGGTCGTTGTCCTGTGAGTTTAGATTATCGAATCCGACGCAAAAATGATAGTTAATTGTAACGTTTAGGGCCTCCTAATGACGATAGGAGACTCAAATTGCGTCGAGATTCAATACATCGACCTCCAGCCGACTTGTCTCCAAGGGTCTGTTGCTGCCTCGGGCACCTTATGGTCGTTCTCCTGTGAGTTTAGATTATCGAATCCGACGCAAAAATGATAGTTAATTGTAACGTTCAGCGCCTCCTGATTACGATAGAACTCTCAAATTGCGTCCAGATTCAATACATCGGCCTCCAGCCGACTTGTCTCCAAGGGTCTGTTGCTGCCTCGGGCACCTTATGGTCGTTCTCCTGTGAGTTTAGATTATCGAATCCGACGCAAAAATGATAGTTAATTGTAACGTTTAGGGCCTCCTAATGACGATAGGAGACTCAAATTGCGTCGAGATTCAATACATCGACCTCCAGCCGACTTGTATCCAAGGGGATAATGCAGTCTCGTGCACCATATGATCCTTCTCCTGTTAGTAAATTTTCGAATCCGACGCTAAAATGATAGTTAACTGTAGCGTTCAGGGAATCCTAATGACGATGGAACACTCAAATTGCGTCGAGATATAATACATCGGCCTCCAGCCGACTTGTCTCCAAGGGTCTATTGCTGCCTCGGGCACCTTATGGTCGTTCTCCTGTGAGTTTAGATTATCGAATACGACGCAAAAATGATAGTTAATTGTAACGGTCAGGGCCTCCTAATGCCGATGGAACACTCAAATTGCGACGAGATTCAATACATCGGCCTCCAGCCGACTTGTCTCCAAGGGTCTATTGCTGCCTCGGGCACCTTATGGTCGTTCTCCTGTGAGTTTAGATTATCTAATCCGACGCAAAAACGATAGTTAATTGTAACGTTCAGGGCCTCCTAATGACGATGGGACACTCAAATTGGGTCGAGATTCAATACATCGTCCTCCAGCCGACCTGTCTCCAAGGGTCTAATGCTGCCTCAGGCACCTTATGGTCGTTCTCTTGTAAGTCTAGATTTTCGAACCGACGCAAAAATTGTAGTTAATTGTAACGTTCTGGGCCTCCTAATGACGAGGGAACGCTTAAATTGCGTCGAGATTCAATACATCGTCCTCCAGCCGACTTGTCTCCAAGGGTCTATTGCTGCCTCGGGCACCTTATGGTCGTTCTCCTGTGAGTCTAGATTTTCGAATCCGACGCAAAAATGATAGTTAATTGTAACGTTCAGGGCCTTGTAATGACGATGGAACACTCAAATTGCGTCGAGATTCAATACTTCGGCCTCCAGCCGACTTGTCTCCAAGGGTCTGTTGCTGCCTCGAGCACCGTATGAACTTCTCCTGTGAGTAGAATTTTGAATCCGACGCTAAAATGATAGTTAATTGTAAGGTTCAGGGCCTCCTAATGACGATGGAACACTCAAATTCCGTCGAGATTCAATACATCGGCCTCCAGCGGACTTGTCTCAGAGGGGATATTGCTGTCTCGAGCACCGTATGAACTTCTCCTGTGAGTAGATTTTCGAATCCGACGCTAAAATGATTGTTAATTGTAACGTTCAGGGCCTCCTAATGACGATGGAACACTCAAGTTGCGCCCAGAATCAATACATCTGATTCCAGTCGACTTGTCTCCAAGGGTCTATTGCTGCCTCGAGCACCGTATGAACTTCTCCTGTGAGTAGATTTTCGAATCCGACGCAAAAATGACAGTTAACTGTAACGTTCAGGGCCTCCTAATGCCGATGGAACACTCAAATTGCGTCGAGATTCAACACATCGGCCTCCAGCCAACTTGTCACCAAGGGTCTATTGCTGCCTCGGGCACCTTATGGTCCTTCCCCTGTGAGTTTAGATTATCGAATCCGACGCAAAAACGATAGTGAATTGTAACGTTCAGGGCCTCCTAATGCCGATGGAACACTCAAATTGCGTCGAGAATCAATACATCGGCCTCCAGCCGACTTGTCTCCAAGGGGATATTGCTGCCTCGGCCACCTTATGGTCGTTCTCCTGTGAGTCTAGATTTTCGAATCCGACGCAAAAATGATAGTTAATTGTAACATTTAGGGCCTCCTAATGACGATGGGACACTCAAATTGCGTCGAGATTCAATACATCGTCCTCCAGCCGACTTACTCCAAGGGGATATTGCTGCCTCGGGCACATTATGGTCGTTCTCCTGTGAGTCTAGATTTTCGAATCCGACGCAAAAATGATAGTTAATTGTAACGTTTAGGGCCTCCTAATGACGATGGAACACTCAAATTGCGTCGAGATTCAATACATCGGCCTCCAGCCGACTTGTCTCCAAGGGGATATTGCTGCCTCGGGGTCCATGTGGTCCGTCTCCAGTGAGTCTAGATTTTCGAATCCGACGAAAAACTGATAGTTAATTGTAACGTTCAGGGCCTCCTAATGACGATGGAACACTCATTTTGCGTCGGGATTCAATACATCGGCCTCCAGCCGACTTGTCTCCAAGGGTCTATTGCTGCCTCGGGCACCTTATGGTCGTTCTCCTGTGAGTCAAGATTTTCGAATCCGACGCAAAAATGATAGTTAATTGTAACGTTCAGGGCCTTCTAATGACGATGGAACACTCAAATTGCGTCGAGATTCAATACATCGTCCTCCACCCGAGTTGTCTCCAAGGGTCTATTGCTGCCTCGGGCACCTTATGGTCGTTCTCCTGTGAGTCTAGATTTTCGAATCCGACGCAAAAATGTTAGTTAATTGTAACGTTCAGGGCCACCTAATGACGATGGAACACTCAAATTGAGTCGAGATTCAATACATCGACCTCCAGCCGACTTGTCTCCAAGGGGATATTGCAGCCTCGGGCTCCATGTGGTCCGTCTCCTGTGAGTCTAGATTTACGAATCCGACGCAAAAATGATAGTGAATTGTAATTTTCAGCGCCCCCTAATGACGATAGAAGACTCAAATTGCGTCGAGATTCAATACATCGTCCTCCAGCCGATTTGCCTCCAAGGGGATATCGCTGTCTCGGGCACCATATGATCCTTCTCCTGTGAGTCTAGATTATCGAATCCGACGCAAAAATGATAGTGAATAGTAACGTTCAGCGCCTCCTGATTACGATAGAACTCTCAAATTGCGTCGAGATTCAATACATCGGCCTCCAGCCGACTTGACTCCAAGGGTCTGTTGCTGCCTCGGGCACATTATGGTCGTTCTCCTGTGAGTTTAGATTATCGAATCCGACGCAAAAATGATAGTTAATTGTAACGTTTAGGGCCTCCTAATGACGATAGAAGACTCAAATTGCGTCGAGAATCAATACATCGACCTCCAGCCGTCTTGTATCCAAGGGGATATTGCAGTCTCGTACACCATATGATCCTACTCCTGTTAGTAAATTTTCGAATCTGACGCTAAAATGATAGTTAACTGTAACGTTCAGGGCCTCCTAATGCCGATGGAACACTCAAATTGCGTCGAGATTTAATACATCGGCCTCCAGCCGACTTTTCTCCAAGGGTCTATTGCTGCCTCGGGCACCTTATGGTCGTTCTCCTGTGAGTCTAGATTTTCGAATCAGACGCAAAAATGATAGTTAATTGGAACGTTTAGGGCCTACTAATGACGATGGGACACTCAAATTGCGTCGAGATTCAATACATCGTCCTCCAGCCGACTTGTCTCCAAGGGTCTAATACTGCCTCGGGCACCTTATGGTCGTTCTCTTGTAAGTCTAGATTTTCGAATCCGACGCAAATAAGATAGTTAATTGTAACGTTCAGGGCCTCCTAATGAAGATGGAACTCTCAAATTGCGTCGAGATTCAATACATCGTCCTCCACCCGAACTGTCTCCAAGGGTCTATTGCTGCCTCGGGCACCCTATGGTCGTTCTCCTGTGAGTCTAGATTTTCGAATCCGACGCAAAAGTTATAGTTAATTGTAACGTTCAGGGCCTTGTAATGACGATGGAACATTCAAATTGCGTCGAGATTCAATACATCGACCTCCAGGCGACTTGTCTCCAAGGGTCTGTTGTTGCCTCGAGCACCGTATGAACTTCTCCTGTGAGTAGATTTTTGAATCCGACGCAAAAATGATAGTTAATTGTAACGGTTAGGGCCTCCTAATGACGATAGATGACTCAAATTGCGTCGAGATTCAATACATCGCCCTCCAGCCGACTTGTATCCAAGGGGATATTGCAGTCTCGTGCACCATATGATCCTTCTCCTGTTAGTAGATTTTCGAATCCGACGCGAAAATGATAGTTAACTGTAACGTTCAGGGCCTCCTAATGCCGATGGAACACTCAAATTGCGTCGAGATTCAATACATCGTCCTCCAGCCGACTTGTCTCCAAGGGTCTGTTGCTGCCTCGGGCACCTTATGGTCGTTCTCCTGTGAGTTTAGATTATCGAATCCGACGCAAAAATGATAGTTAATTGTAACGTTTAGGGCCTCCTAATGACGATGGAACACTCAAATTGCGTCGAGATTCAATGCATCGTCCTCCAGCCGACTTGTCTCCAAGGGTCTAATGCTGCCTCGGGCACCATATGGTCGTTCTCCTGTGAGTCTAGATTTTCGAATCCGACGCAAAAATGATAGTGAATAGTAACGTTCAGGGTCTTGTAATGACGATGGAACACTCAAATTGCGTCGAGATTCAATACACCGGCCTCCAGTCGACTTGTCTCCAATGGGTATATTGCTGTCTCGAGCACCGTATGAAGTTCTACTGTGATTAGATTTTCAAATCCGACGCGAAACTGATAGTTAATTGTAAGGTTTAGGGCCTCCTAATGACGATGGAACACTCAAATTGCGTCGATATTCAATACATCGGCCTCCAGCCGACTTGTATCCAAGGGGATATTGCAGTCTCGTGCACCATATGATCCTTCTCCTGTTAGTAGATATTCGAATCCGACGCTAAAATGATAGTTAACTGTATCGTGCAGGGCCTCCTAATGCCCATGGAACACTCAAATTGCGTCGAGATTCAATACATCGTCCTCCAGCCGACTTGTCTCCAAGGGTCTGTTGCTGCCTCGGGCACCTTATGGTCGTTCTCCTGTGAGTTTAGATTATCGAATCCGACGCAAAAATGATAGTGAATAGTAACGTTCAGCGCCTCCTGATTACGATAGAACTCTCAAATTGCGTCGAGATTCAATACATCGTCCTATAGCCGATTTGTCTCCAAGGGGATATTGCTGCCTCGGGCACCAAATGGTCCGTCTGCTGTGAGTCTAGGTTTTCGAATCAGACGCTACAATGACAGTTAACTGTAACGTTCAGGGCGTCCTAATGCCGATGGAACACTCAAATTGCTTCGAGATTCAATACATCGGCCTCCAGCCGACTTGTCACCAAGGGTCTATTACTGATTCGGGCACCTTATGGTCGTTCTCCTGTGAGTTTAGATTATCGAATCCGACGCAAAAATGATAGTGAATTGTAACGTTCAGGGCCTCCTAATGCCGATGGAACACTCATATTGCGTCGAGATTCAATACATCGGCCTCCAGCCGACTTGTCTCCAAGGGTCTATTGCTGCCTCGGGCACCTTATGGTCGTTCTCCTGTGAGTCTAGATTTTCGAATCCGACGCAAAAATGATAGTTAATTGTAACGTTCAGGGCCTTGTAATGTCGATGGAACACTCAAATTGCGTCGAGATTCAATACATCTGCCTCCAGCCGACTTGTCTCCATGGGTCTGTTGCTGCCTCGGGCACCTTATGGTCGTTCTCCTGTGAGTTTAGATTATCGAATCCGACGCAAAAATGATAGTTAATTGTAACGTTTAGGGCCTCCTAATGACGATGGAACACTCAAATTGCGTCGATATTCAATACATCGGCCTCCAGTCAATTTGTCTCCAAGGGGTAAATTGCTGTCTCGAGCACCGTATGAACTTCTCCTGTGAGTAGATTTTTCGAATCCGACGCTAAAATGATAGTTAATTGTGACGTTCATTGCCTTGTAATGACGATGGAACACTCAAATTGCGTCGCGATTCAATACATCGGCCTCCAGCCGACTTGTCTCCAAGAGTCTGTTGCTGCCTCGGGCACATTATGGTCGTTCTCCTGTGAGTTTAGATTATCGAATCCGACGCAAAAATGATAGTTAATTGTAACGTTTAGGGCCTCCTAATGACGATAGAAGACTCAAATTGCGACGAGAATCAATACATCGACCTCCAGCCGTCTTGTATCCAAGGGGATATTGCAGTCTCGTACACCATATGATCCTACTCCTGTTAGTAAATTTTCGAATCTGACGCTAAAATGATAGTTAACTTTAACGTTCAGGGCCTCCTAATGCCGATGGAACACTCAAATTGCGTCGAGATTTAATACATCGGCCTCCAGCCGACTTTTCTCCAAGGGTCTATTGCTGCCTCGGGCACCTTATGGTCGTTCTCCTGTGAGTCTAGATTTTCGAATCAGACGCAAAAATGATAGTTAATTGGAACGTTTAGGGCCTACTAATGACGATGGGACACTCAAATTGCGTCGAGATTCAATACATCGTCCTCCAGCCGACTTGTCTCCAAGGGTCTAATACTGCCTCGGGCACCTTATGGTCGTTCTCTTGTAAGTCTAGATTTTCGAATCCGACGCAAATAAGATAGTTAATTGTAACGTTCAGGGCCTCCTAATGAAGATGGAACTCTCAAATTGCGTCGAGATTTAATACATCGGCCTCCAGCCGACTTTTCTCCAAGGGTCTATTGCTGCCTCGGGCACCTTATGGTCGTTCTCCTGTGAGTCTAGATTTTCGAATCAGACGCAAAAATGATAGTTAATTGGAACGTTTAGGGCCTACTAATGACGATGGGACACTCAAATTGCGTCGAGATTCAATACATCGTCCTCCAGCCGACTTGTCTCCAAGGGTCTAATACTGCCTCGGGCACCTTATGGTCGTTCTCTTGTAAGTCTAGATTTTCGAATCCGACGCAAATAAGATAGTTAATTGTAACGTTCAGGGCCTCCTAATGAAGATGGAACTCTCAAATTGCGTCGAGATTCAATACATCGTCCTCCACCCGAACTGTCTCCAAGGGTCTATTGCTGCCTCGGGCACCCTATGGTCGTTCTCCTGTGAGTCTAGATTTTCGAATCCGACGCAAAAGTTATAGTTAATTGTAACGTTCAGGGCCTTGTAATGACGATGGAACATTCAAATTGCGTCGAGATTCAATACATCGACCTCCAGGCGACTTGTCTCCAAGGGTCTGTTGTTGCCTCGAGCACCGTATGAACTTCTCCTGTGAGTAGATTTTTGAATCCGACGCAAAAATGATAGTTAATTGTAACGGTTAGGGCCTCCTAATGACGATAGATGACTCAAATTGCGTCGAGATTCAATACATCGACCTCCAGCCGACTTGTATCCAAGGGGATATTGCAGTCTCGTGCACCATATGATCATTCTCCTGTTAGTAGATTTTCGAATCCGACGCGAAAATGATAGTTAACTGTAACGTTCAGGGCCTCCTAATGCCGATGGAACACTCAAATTGCGTCGAGATTCAATACATCGTCCTCCAGCCGACTTGTCTCCAAGGGTCTGTTGCTGCCTCGGGCACCTTATGGTCGTTCTCCTGTGAGTTTAGATTATCGAATCCGACGCAAAAATGATAGTTAATTGCAACGTTTAGGGCCTCCTAATGACGATGGAACACTCAAATTGCGTCGAGATTCAATACATCGTCCTCCAGCCGACTTGTCTCCAAGGGTCTAATGCTGCCTCGGGCACCTTATGGTCGTTCTCCTGTGAGTCTAGATTTTCGAATCCGACGCAAAAATGATAGTGAATAGTAACGTTCAGGGTCTTGTAATGACGATGGAACACTCAAATTGCGTCGAGATTCAATACACCGGCCTCCAGTCGACTTGTCTCCAATGGGTATATTGCTGTCTCGAGCACCGTATGAAGTTCTCCTGTGATTAGATTTTCAAATCCGACGCGAAACTGATAGTTAATTGTAAGGTTTAGGGCCTCCTAATGACGATGGAACACTCAAATTGCGTCGATATTCAATACATCGGCCTCCAGCCGACTTGTATCCAAGGGGATATTGCAGTCTCGTGCACCATATGATCCTTCTCCTGTTAGTAGATATTCGAATCCGACGCTATAATGATAGTTAACTGTATCGTGCAGGGCCTCCTAATGCCCATGGAACACTCAAATTGCGTCGAGATTCAATACATCGTCCTCCAGCCGACTTGTCTCCAAGGGTCTGTTGCTGCCTCGGGCACCTTATGGTCGTTCTCCTGTGAGTTTAGATTATCGAATCCGACGCAAAAATGATAGTGAATAGTAACGTTCAGCGCCTCCTGATTACTATAGAACTCTCAAATTGCGTCGAGATTCAATACATCGTCCTATAGCCGATTTGTCTCCAAGGGGATATTGCTGCCTCGGGCACCAAATGGTCCGTCTGCTGTGAGTCTAGGTTTTCGAATCCGACGCTAAAATGACAGTTTACTGTAACGTTCAGGGCCTCCTAATGCCGATGGAACACTCAAATTGCTTCGAGATTCAATACATCGGCCTCCAGCCGACTTGTCACCAAGGGTCTATTGCTGCCTCGGGCACCTTATGGTCGTTCTCCTGTGAGTTTAGATTATCGAATCCGACGCAAAAATGATAGTGAATTGTAACGTTCAGGGCCTCCTAATGCCGATGGAACACTCATATTGCGTCGAGATTCAATACATCGGCCTCCAGCCGACTTGTCTCCAAGGGTCTATTGCTGCCTCGGGCACCTTATGGTCGTTCTCCTGTGAGTCTAAATTTTCGAATCCGACGCAAAAATGATAGTTAATTGTAACGTTCAGGGCCTTGTAATGACGATGGAACACACAAATTGCGTCGAGATTCATTACATCTGCCTCCAGCCGACTTGTCTCCATGGGTCTGTTGCTGCTTCGGGCACCTTATGGTCGTTCTGCTGTGAGTTTAGATTATCGAATCCGACGCAAAAATGATAGTTAATTGTAACGTTTAGGGCCTCCTAATGACGATGGAACACTCAAATTGCGTCGATATTCAATACATCGGCCTCCAGTCGATTTGTCTCCAAGGGGTAAATTGCTGTCTCGAGCACCGTATGAACTTCTCCTGTGAGTAGATTTTTCGAATCCGACGCTAAAATGATAGTTAATTGTAACGTTCATTGCCTTGTAATGACGATGGAACACTCAAATTGCGTCGCGATTCAATACATCGGCCTCCAGCCGACTTGTCTCCAAGATCTGTTGCTGCCTCGGGCATCTAATGGTCGTTCTCCTGTGAGGTTAGATTATCGAATCCGACGAAAAAATGATAGTTAATTGTAACGTTTAGGGCCTCCTAATGACGATGGAACACTCAAATTGCGTCGAGATTCAATACATCGGCCTCCAGCCGACTTGTCTCCAAAGGGATATTGCTGCCTCGGGCACCTTATGGTCGTTCTCCTGTGAGTCTAGATTTTCGAATCCGACGCAAAAATGATAGTTAATTGTAACGTTTAGGGCCTCCTAATGACGATGGGACACTCATATTGCGTCGAGATTCAATACATCGTCCTCCAGCCGACTTACGCCAAGGGGATATTGCTGCCTCGGGCACCTTATGTCCGTTCTCCTGTGAGTCTAGATTTTCGAATCCGACGCAAAAATGATAGTTAATTGTAACGTTTAGGGCCTCCTAATGACGATGGAACACTCAAATTGCGTCGAGATTCAATACATCGGCCTCCAGCCGACTTGTCTCCAAGGGGATATTGCTGCCTCGGGCACCTTATGGTCGTTCTCCTGTGAGTCTAGATTTTCGAATCAGACGCAAAGATGATAGTTAATTGTAACGTTTAGGGCCTCCTAATGACGATGGGACTCTCAAATTGCGTCGAGATTCAATACATCGTCCTCCAGCCGACTTGTCTCCAAGGGGATATTGCTGCCTCGGGGTCCATGTGGTCCGTCTCCAGTGAGTCTAGATTTTCGAATCCGACGAAAAACTGATAGTTAATTGTAACGTCCAGGGCCTCCTAATGACGATGGAACACTCATTTTGCGTCGAGATTCAATACATCGGCCTCCAGCCGACTTGTCTCCATGGGTCTATTGCTGCCTCGGGCACCTTATGGTCGTTCTCCTGTGAGTCTAGATTTTCGAATCCGACGCAAAAATGTTAGTTAATTGTAACGTTCAGGGCCACCTAATGACGATGGAACACTCAAATTGAGTCGAGATTCAATACATCGGCCTCCAGCCGACTTGTCTCCAAGGGGATATTGCTGCCTCGGGCACCTTATGGTCGTTCTCCTGTGAGTCTAGATTTTCGAATCCGACGCAGAGATGATAGTTAATTGTAACGTTTAGGGCCTCCTAATGACGATGGGACTCTCAAATTGCGTCGAGATTCAATACATCGTCCTCCAGCCGACTTGTCTCCAAGGGGATATTGCTGCCTCGGGGTCCATGTGGTCCGTCTCCAGTGAGTCTAGATTTTCGAATCCGACGCAAAAATGTTAGTTAATTGTAACGTTCAGGGCCTTGTAATGACGATGGAACACTCAAATTGCGTCGAGATTCAATACATCTGCCTCCAGCCGACTTGTCTCCATGGGTCTGTTGCTGCCTCGGGCACCTTATGGTCGTTCTCCTGTGAGTTTAGATTATCGAATCCGACGCAAAAATGATAGTTAATTGTAACGTTTAGGGCCTCCTAATGACGATGGAACACTCAAATTGCGTCGATATTCAATACATCGGCCTCCAGTCGATTTGTCTCTAAGGGGTATATTGCTGTCTCGAGCACCGTATGAATTTCTCCTGTGAGTAGATTTTTCGAATCCGACGCTAAAATGATAGTTAATTGTAACGTTCAGGGCCTTGTAATGACGATGGAACACTCAAATTGCGTCGAGATTCAATACATCGGCCTCCAGCCGACTTGTCTCCAAGATCTGTTGCTGCCTCGGGCATCTTATGGTCGTTCTCCTGTGAGGTTAGATTATCGAATCCGACGCAAAAATGATAGTTAATTGTAACGTTCAGGGCCTTGTAATGACGATGGAACATTCAAATTGCGTCGACATTCAATACCTCGGCCTCCAGGCGACTTGTCTCCAAGGGTCTGTTGTTGCCTCGAGCACCGTATGAACTTCTCCTGTGAGTATATTTTTGAATCCGACGCAAAAATGATAGTTAATTGTAACGGTTAGGGCCTCCTAATGACGATAGATGACTCAAATTGCGTCGAGATTCAATACATCGACCTCCAGCCGACTTGTATCCAAGGGGATATTGCAGTCTCGTGCACCATATGATCCTTCTCTTGTTAGTAGATTTTCGAATCCGACGCGAAAATGATAGTTAACTGTAACGTTCAGGGCCTCCTAATGCCGATGGAACACTCAAATTGCGTCGAGGTTCAATACATCGTCCTCCAGCCGACTTGTCTCCAAGGGTCTGTTGCTGCCTCGGGCACCTTATGGTCGTTCTCCTGTGAGTTTAGATTATCGAATCCGACGCAAAAATGATAGTTAATTGTAACGTTTAGGGCCTCCTAACGACGATGGAACACTCATATTGCGTCGAGATTCAATACATCGTCCTCCAGCTGACTTGTCTCCAAGGGTCTAATGCTGCCTCGGGCACCTTATGGTCGTTCTCCTGTGAGTCTAGATTTTCGAATCCGACGCAAAAATGACAGTGAATAGTAACGTTCAGGGTCTTGTAATGACGATGGAACACTCAAATTGCGTCGAGATTCAATACATCGGCCTCCAGTCGACTTATCTCCAATGGGTATATTGCTGTCTCGAGCACCGTATGAAGTTCTCCAGTGATTAGATTTTCAAATCCGACGCGAAACTGATAGTTAATTGTAAGGTTTAGGGCCTCCTAATGACGATGGAACACTCAAATTGCGTCGATATTCAATACATCGGCCTCCAGCCGACTTGTCTCCAAGGGGATATTGCTGCCTCGGGGTCCATGTGGTCCGTCTCCAGTGAGTCTAGATTTTCGAATCCGACGCAAAAATGTTAGTTAATTGTAACGTTCAGGGCCTTGTAATGACGATGGAACACTCAAATTGCGTCGAGATTCAATACATCTGCCTCCAGCCGACTTGTCTCCATGGGTCTGTTGCTGCCTCGGGCACCTTATGGTCGTTCTCCTGTGAGTTTAGATTATCGAATCCGACGCAAAAATGATAGTTAATTGTAACGTTTAGGGCCTCCTAATGACGATGGAACACTCAAATTGCGTCGATATTCAATACATCGGCCTCCAGTCGATTTGTCTCTAAGGGGTATATTGCTGTCTCGAGCACCGTATGAATTTCTCCTGTGAGTAGATTTTTCGAATCCGACGCTAAAATGATAGTTAATTGTAACGTTCAGGGCCTTGTAATGACGATGGAACACTCAAATTGCGTCGAGATTCAATACATCGGCCTCCAGCCGACTTGTCTCCATGATCTGTTGCTGCCTCGGGCATCTTATGGTCGTTCTCCTGTGAGGTTAGATTATCGAATCCGACGCAAAAATGATAGTTAATTGTAACGTTCAGGGCCTTGTAATGACGATGGAACATTCAAATTGCGTCGACATTCAATACCTCGGCCTCCAGGCGACTTGTCTCCAAGGGTCTGTTGTTGCCTCGAGCACCGTATGAACTTCTCCTGTGAGTAGATTTTTGAATCCGACGCAAAAATGATAGTTAATTGTAACGGTTAGGGCCTCCTAATGACGATAGATGACTCAAATTGCGTCGAGATTCAATACATCGACCTCCAGCCGACTTGTATCCAAGGGGATATTGCAGTCTCGTGCACCATATGATCCTTCTCTTGTTAGTAGATTTTCGAATCCGACGCAAAAATGATAGTTAATTGTAACGTTTAGGGCCTCCTAATGACGATGGAACACTCAAATTGCGTCGATATTCAATACATCGGCCTCCAGTCGATTTGTCTCTAAGGGGTATATTGCTGTCTCGAGCACCGTATGAATTTCTCCTGTGAGTAGATTTTTCGAATCCGACGCTAAAATGATAGTTAATTGTAACGTTCAGGGCCTTGTAATGACGATGGAACACTCAAACTGCGTCGAGATTCAATACATCGGCCTCCAGCCGACTTGTCTCCAAGGGTCTATTACTGCCTCGGGGTCCATGTGGTCCGTCTCCAGTGAGTCTAGATTTTCGAAACCGACGAAAAACTGATAGTTAATTGTAACGTTCAGGGCCTCCTAATGACGATGGAACACTCATTTTGCGTCGAGATTCAATACATCGGCCTCCAGCCGACTTGTCTCCAAGGGTCTATTACTGCCTCGGGCACCTTATGGTCGTTCTCCTGTGAGTCTAGATTTTCGAATCCGACGCAAAAATGATAGTTAATTGTAACGTTCAGGGCCTTCTAATGACGATGGAACACTCAAATAGCGTCGAGATTCAATACATCGTCCTCCAGCCGAGTTGTCTCCAAGGGTCTATTGCTGCCTCGGGCACCTTATGGTCGTTCTCCTGTGAGTCTAGATTTTCGAATCCGACGCAAAAATGTTAGTTAATTGTAACGTTCAGGGCCACCTAATGACGATGGAACACTCAAATTGAGTCGAGATTCAATACATCGACCTCCAGCCGACTTGTCTCCAAGGGGATATTGCTGCCTCGGGCTCCATGTGGTCCGTCTCCTGTGAGTCTAGATTTACGAATCCGACGCAAAAATGATAGTGAATAATAACGTTCAGCGCCTCCTGATTACGATAGAACTCTCAAATTGCGTCGAGATTCAATACATCGGCCTCCAGCCGACTTGTCTCCAAGGGTCTGTTGCTGCCTCGGGCACAATATGGTCGATCTCCTGTGAGTTTAGATTATCGAATCCGACGCAAAAATGATAGTTAATTGTAACGTTTAGGGCCTCCTAATGACGATAGAAGACTCAAATTGCGTCGAGAATCAATACATCGACCTCCAGCCGACTTGTATTTAAGGGGATATTGCAGTCTCGTGCACCATATGATCCTTCTCCTGTTAGTAAATTTTCGAATCCAACGCTAAAATGATAGTTAACTGTAACGTTCAGGGCCTCCTAATGCCGATGGAACACTCAAATTGCGTCGAGATTCAATACATCGGCCTCCAGCCGACTTGTTTCCAAGGGGATATTGCTGCCTCGGGCACCTTATGGTCGTTCTCCTGTGAGTCTAGATTTTCGAATCCGACGCAAAGATGATAGTTAATTGTAACGTTTAGGGCCTCCTAATGACGATGGGACTCTCAAATTGCGTCGAGATTCAATACATCGTCCTCCAGCCGACTTGTCTCCAAGGGGATATTGCTGCCTCGGGGTCCATGTGGTCCGTCTCCAGTGAGTCTAGATTTTCGAATCCGACGAAAAACTGATAGTTAATTGTAACGTTCAGGGCCTCCTAATGACGATGGAACACTCATTTTGCGTCGAGATTCAGTACATCGGCCTCCAGCCGACTTGTCTCCAAGGGTCTATTGCTGCCTCGGGCACCTTATGGTCGTTCTCCTGTGAGTCTAGATTTTCGAATCCGACGCAAAAATGATAGTTAATTGTAACGTTCAGGGCCTTCTAATGACGATGGAACACTCAAATTGCGACGAGATTCAATACATCGTCCTCCAGCCGAGTTGTCTCCAAGGGTCTATTGCTGCCTCGGGCACCTTATGGTCGTTATCCTGTGAGTCTAGATTTTCGAATCCGACGCAAAAATGTTAGTTAATTGTAACGTTCAGGGCCTTGTAATGACGATGGAACACTCAAATTGCGTCGAGATTCAATACATCTACCTCCAGCCGACTTGTCTCCATGGGTCTGTTGCTGCCTCGGGCACCTTATGGTCGTTCTCCTGTGAGTTTAGATTATCGAATCCGACGCAAAAATGATAGTTAATTGTAACGTTTAGGGCCTCCTAATGACGATGGAACACTCAAATTGCGTCGATATTTAATACATCGGCCTCCAGTCGATTTGTCTCCAAGGGGTATATTGCTGTCTCGAGCACCGTATGAACTTCTCCTGTGAGTAGATTTTTCGAATCCGGCGCTAAAATGATAATTAATTGTAACGTTCAGGGCCTTGTAATGACGATGGAACACTCAAATTGCGTCGAGATTCAATACATCGGCCTCCAGCCGACTTGTCTCCAAGATCTGTTGCTGCCTCGGGCATCTTATGGTCGTTCTCCTGTGAGGTTAGAATATCGAATCCGACGCAAAAATGATAGTTAATTGTAACGTTTAGGGCCTCCTAATGACGATGGAACACTCAAATTGCGTCGAGATTCAATACATCGGCCTCCAGCCGACTTGTCTCCAAGGGGATATTGCTGCCTCGGGCACCTTATGGTCGTTCTCCTGTGAGTCTAGATTTTCGAATCCGACGCAAAAATGATAGTTAATTGTAACGTTTAGGGCCTCCTAATGACGATAGGACACTCAAATTGCGTCGAGATTCAATACATCGTCCTCGAGCCGACTTACTCCAAGGGGATATTGCTGCCTCGGGCACCTTATGTTCGTGGTCCTGTGAGTCTAGATTTTCGAATCCGACGCAAAAATGATAGTTAATTGTAGCGTTTAGGGCCTCCTAATAACGATGGGACACTCAAATTGCGTCGAGATTCAATACATCGGCCTCCAACCGACTTGTCTCCAAGGGGATATTGCTGCCTCGGGCACCTTATGGTCGTTCTCCTGTGAGTCTAGATTTTCGAATCCGACGCAAAGATGATAGTTAATTGTAACGTTTAGGGCCTCCTAATGACGATGGGACTCTCAAATTGCGTCGAGATTCAATACATCGTCCTCCAGCCGACTTGTCTCCAAGGGGATATTGCTGCCTCGGGGTCCATGTGGTCCGTCTCCAGTGAGTCTAGATTTTCGAATCCGACAAAAAACTGATAGTTAATTGTAACGTTCAGGGCCTCCTAATGACGATGGAACACTCATTTTGCGTCGAGATTCAATACATCGGCCTCCAGCCGACTTGTCACCAAGGGTCTATTGCTGCCTCGGGCACCTTATGGTCGTTCTCCTGTGAGTCTAGATTTTCGAATCCGACGCAAAAATGATAGTTAATTGTAACGTTCAGGGCCTTCTAATGACGATGGAACACTCAAATAGCGTCGTGATTCAATACATCGTCCTCCAGCCGAGTTGTCTCCAAGGGTCTATTGCTGCCTCGGGCACCTTATGCTCGTTCTCCTGTGAGTCTAGATTTTCGAATCCGACGCAAAAATGTTAGTTAATTGTAACGTTCAGGGCCACCTAATGACGATGGAACACTCAAATTGAGTCGAGATTCAATACATCGACCTCCAGCCGACTTGTCTCCAAGGGGATATTGCTGCCTCGGGCTCCATGTGGTCCGTCTCCTGTGAGTCTAGATTTACGAATCCGACGCAAAAATGATAGTTAATTGTAACGTTTAGGGCCTCCTAATGACGATAGAAGACTCAAATTGCGTCGAGAATCAATACATCGACCTCCAGCCGACTTGTATCCAAGGGGATATTGCAGTCTCGTGCACCATATGATCCTTCTCCTGTTAGTAAATTTTCGAATCCGACGCTAAAATGATAGTTAACTGTAACGTTCAGGGCCTCCTAATGCCGATGGAACACTCAAATTGGGTCGAGTTTCAATACATCGGCCTCCAGCCGACTTGTCTCCAAGGGGATATTGCTGCCTCGGGCACCTTATGTTCGTTCTCCTGTGAGTCTAGATTTTCGAATCCGACGCAAAGATGATAGTTAATTGTAACGTTTAGGGCCTCCTAATGACGATGGGACTCTCAAATTGCGTCGAGATTCAATACATCGTCCTCCAGCCGAGTTGTCTCCAAGGGTCTATTGCTGCCTCGGGCACCTTATGGTCGTTCTCCTGTGAGTCTAGATTTTCGAATCCGACGCAAAAATGTTAGTTAATTGTAACGTTCAGGGCCACCTAATGACGATGGAACACTCAAATTGAGTCGAGATTCAATACATCGACCTCCAGCCGATTTGTCTCCAAGGGGATATCGCTGTCTCGGGCACCATATGATCCTTCTCCTGTGAGTCTAGATTTTCGAATCCGACGCAAAAATGATAGTGAATAGTAACGTTCAGCGCCTCCTGATTACGATAGAACTCTCAAATTGCGTCGAGATTCAATACATCGGCCACCAGACGACTTGTCTCCAAGGGTCTGTTGCTGCCTCGGGCACATTATGGTCGTTCTCCTGTGAGTTTAGATTATCGAATCCGACGCAAAAATGATAGTTAATTGTAACGTTCAGGGCCTTGTAATGACGATGGAACACTCAAATTGCGTCGAGATTCAATACATCTGCCTCCAGCCGACTTGTCTCCATGGGTCTGTTGCTGCCTCGGCCACCTTATGGTCGTTCTCCTGTGAGTTTAGATTATCGAATCCGACGCAAAAATGATAGTTAATTGTAACGTTCAGGGCCTCCTAATGACGATAGAAGACTCAAATTGCGTCGAGAATCAATCCATCGACCTCCAGCCTACTTGTATCCAAGGGGATATTGCAGTCTCGTGCACCATATGATCCGTCTCCTGTTAGTAAATTTTCGAATCCGACGCTAAAATGATAGTTAACTGTAACGTTCAGGGCCTCCTAATGCCGATGGAACACTCAAATTGGGTCGAGATTCAATACATCGGCCTCCAGCCGACTTGTCTCCAAGGGGATATTGCTGCCTCGGGCACCTTATGTTCGTTCTCCTGTGAGTCTAGATTTTCGAATCCGACGCAAAGATGATAGTTAATTGTAACGTTCAGGGCCACCTAATGACGATGGAACACTCAAATTGAGTCGAGATTCAATACATCGACCTCCAGCCGACTTGTCTCCAAGGGGAAATTGCTGCCTCGGGCTCCATGTGGTCCGTCTCCTGTGAGTCTAGATTTACGAATCCGACGCAAAAATGATAGTGAATTGTAATTTTCAGCGCCCCCTAATGACGATAGAAGACTCAAATTGCGTCGAGATTCAATACATCGTCCTCCAGCCGATTTGTCTCCAAGGGGATATCGCTGTCTCGGGCACCATATGATCCTTCTCCTGTGAGTCTAGATTTTCGAATCCGACGCAAAAATGATAGTGAATAGTAACGTTCAGCGCCTCCTGATTACGATAGAACTCTCAAATTGCGTCGAGATTCAATACATCGGCCTCCAGCCGACTTGTCTCCAAGGGTCTGTTGCTGCCTCGGGCACATTATGGTCGTTCTCCTGTGAGTTTAGATTATCGAATCCGACGCAAAAATGATAGTTAATTGTAACGTTCAGGGCCTTGTAATGACGATGGAACACTCAAATTGCGTCGAGATTCAATACATCTGCCTCCAGCCGACTTGTCTCCATGGGTCTGTTGCTGCCTCGGGCACCTTATGGTCGTTCTCCTGTGAGTTTAGATTATCGAATCCGACGCAAAAATGATAGTTAATTGTAACGTTCAGGGCCTCCTAATGACGATAGAAGACTCAAATTGCGTCGAGAATCAATCCATCGACCTCCAGCCTACTTGTATCCAAGGGGATATTGCAGTCTCGTGCACCATATGATCCGTCTCCTGTTAGTAAATTTTCGAATCCGACGCTAAAATGATAGTTAACTGTAACGTTCAGGGCCTCCTAATGCCGATGGAACTCTCAAATTGCGTCGAGATTCAATACATCGTCCTCCAGCCGACTTGTCTCCAAGGGTCTGTTGCTGCCTCGGGCACCTTATGGTCGTTCTCCTGTGAGTTTAGATTATCGAATCCGACGCAAAAATGATAGTTAATTGTAATGTTTACGGCCTCCTAATAACGATGTTACACTCAAATTGCGTCGAGATTCAATACATCGTCCTCCAGCCGACTTGTCTCCAAGGGTCTAATGCTGCCTCGGGCACCTCATGGTCGTTCTCTTGTAAGTCTAGGTTTTCGTATCCGACGCAAAAATGATAGTTAATTGTAACGTTCAGGGCCTCCTAATGATGATGGAACTCTCAAATTGCGTCGAGATTCAGTACATCGTCCTCCAGCCGACTTGTCTCCAAGGGTCTATTGCTGCCTCGGGCACCCTATGGTCGTTCTCCTGTGAGTCTAGATTTTCGAATCCGACGCAAAAATGATAGTTAATTGTAACGTTCAGGGCCTTGTAATGACGATGGAACACTCAAATTGCGTCGAGATTCAATACATCGGCCTCCAGCCGACTTGTCTCCAAGGGTCTGTTGTTGCCTCGAGCACCGTATGAACTTCTCCTGTGAGTAGATTTTTGAATCCGACGCAAAAATGATAGTTAATTGTAACCGTTAGGGCCTCCTAATGACGATAGAAGACTCAAATTGCGTCGAGATTCAATACATCGACCTCCAGCCGACTTGTATCCAAAGGGATATTGCAGTCTCGTGCACCATATGATCCTTCTCCTGTTAGTAGATTTTCGAATCCGACGCGAAAATGATAGTTAACTGTAACGTTCAGGGCCTCCTAATGCCGATGGAACACTCAAATTGCGTCGAGATTCAATACATCGTCCTCCAGCCGACTTGTCTCCAAGGTCTGTTGCTGCTTCCGGCACCTTATGGTCGTTCTCCTGTGAGTCTAGATTTTCGAATCCGACGCAAAAATGATAGTGAGTAGTAACGTCAGGGCCTTGTAATGACGATGGAACACTCAAATTGCTTCGAGATTCAATACATCGGCCTCCAGCCGACTTGTCTCCAAGGGTCTCATGCTGCCTCGGGCACCTTATGGTCGTTCTCCTGTGAGTTTAGATTATCGAATCCGACGCAAAAATGATAGTTAATTGTAACGTTCAGGGCGACCTAATGACGATGGAACACTCAAATTGCGTCGATATTCAATACATCGGCCTCCAGTCGACTTATCTCCAATGGGTATATTGATGTCTCGAGCACCGTATGAAGTTCTCCTGTGATTAGATTTTCAAATCCGACGCGAAACTGATAGTTAATTGTAAGGTTTAGGGCCTCCTAATGACGATGGAACACTCAAATTGCGTCGATATTCAATACATCGGCCTCCAGCCGACTTGTATCCAAGGGGATATTGCAGTCTCGTGCACCATATGATCCTTCTCCTGTTAGTAGATTTTCGAATCCGACGCTAAAATGATAGTTAACTGTATCGTGCAGGGCCTCCTAATGCCTATGGAACACTCAAATTGCGTCGAGATACAATACATCGTCCTCCAGCCGACTTGTCTCCAAGGGTCTGTTGCAGCCTCGGGCACCTTATGGTCGTTCTCCTGTGAGTTTAGATTATCGAATGCGACGCAAAAATGTTAGTTAATTGTAACGTTTAGGGCCTCCTAATGACGATGGAACACTCAAATTGCGTCGAGATTCAATACATCGGCCTCCAGCCGACTTGTCTCCAAGGGTCTGTTGCTGCCTCGGGCACCTTATGGTCGTTCTCCTGTGAGTTAAGATTATCGAATCCGACGCAAAAATGATAGTTAATTGTAACGTTTAGGGCCTCCTAATGACGATGGGACACTCAAATTGCGTCGAGATTCAATACATCGTCCTCCAGCCGACTTGTCTCCAAGGGTCTAATGCTGCCTCGGGCACCTTGTGGTCGTTCTCCTGTGAGTCTATATTATCGAATCCGACGCAAAAATGATAGTGAATAGTAACGTTCAGGGCCTTGTAATGACGATGGAACACTCAAATTGCGTCGAGATTCAATACATCGGTCTCCAGCCGACTTGTCTCCAAGGGTCTAATGCTGCCTCGTGCACCTTATGGTCGTTCTCCTGTGAGTTTAGATTTTCGAATCCGACGCAAAAATGATAGTGAATAGTAACGTTCAGCGCCTCCTGATTACGATAGAACTCTCAAATTGCGTCGAGATTCAATACATCGGCCTCCAGCCGACTTGTCTCCAAGGGTCTATTGCTGCCTCGGGCACCTTATGGTCGTTCTCCTGTGAGTCTAGATTTTCGAATCCGACGCAAAAATGTTAGTTAATTGTAACGTTCAGGGCCACCTAATGACGATGGAACACTCAAATTGAGTCGAGATTCAATACATCGACCTCCAGCCGACTTGTCTCCAAGGGGATATTGCTGCCTCGGGCTCCATGTGGTCCGTCTCCTGTGATTCTAGATTTACGAATCCGACGCAAAAATGATAGTGAATTGTAATTTTCAGCGCCCCCTAATGACGATAGAAGACTCAAATTGCGTCGAGATTCAATACATCGTCCTCCAGCCGATTTGTCTCCAAGGGGATATCGCTGTCTCGGGCACCATATGATCCTTCTCCTGTGAGTCTAGATTTTCGAATCCGACGCAAAAATGATAGTGAATAGTAACGTTCAGCGCCTCCTGATTACGATAGAACTCTCAAATTGCGTCGAGATTCAATACATCGGCCTCCAGCCGACTTGTCTCCAAGGGTCTGTTGCTGCCTCGGGCACATTATGGTCGTTCTCCTGTGAGTTTAGATTATCGAATCCGACGCAAAAATGATAGTTAATTGTAACGTTTAGGGCCTCCTAATGACGATAGAAGACTCAAATTGCGTCGAGAATCAATCCATCGACCTCCAGCCTACTTGTATCCAAGGGGATATTGCAGTCTCGTGCACCATATGATCCTTCTCCTGTTAGTAAATTTTCGAATCCGACGCTAAAATGATAGTTAACTGTAACGTTCAGGGCCTCCTAATGCCGATGGAACACTCAAATTGCGTCGAGATTCAATACATCGGCCTCCAGCCGACTTTTCTCCAAGCGTCTATTGCTGCCTCGGGCACCTTATGGTCGTTCTCCTGTGAGTCTAGATTTTCGAATCCGACGCAAAAATGATAGTTAATTGTAACGTTTAGGGCCTCCTAATGACGATGGGACACTCAAATTGCGTCGAGATTCAATACATCGTCCTCCAGCCGACTTGTCTCCAAGGGTCTAATACTGCCTTTGGCACCTTATGGTCGTTCTCTTGTAAGTCTAGATTTTCGAACCGACGCAAATATTATAGTTAATTGTAATGTTCAGGGCCTCCTAGTGACGATGGAACTCTCAAATTGCGTCGAGATTCAATACATCGTCCTCCAGCCGACTTGTCTCCAAGGGTCTGTTGCTGCCTCGGGCACCTTATGGTCGTTCTCCTGTGAGTTTAGATTATCGAATCCGACGCAAAAATGATAGTTAATTGTAATGTTTACGGCCTCCTAATAACGATGGGACACTCAAATTGCGTCGAGATTCAATACATCGTCCTCCAGCCGACTTGTCTCCAAGGGTCTAATGCTGCCTCGGGCACCTCATGGTCGTTCTCTTGTAAGTCTAGGTTTTCGTATCCGACGCAAAAATGATAGTTAATTGTAACGTTCAGGGCCTCCTAATGATGATGGAACTCTCAAATTGCGTCGAGATTCAGTACATCGTCCTCCAGCCGACTTGTCTCCAAGGGTCTATTGCTGCCTCGGGCACCCTATGGTCGTTCTCCTGTGAGTCTAGATTTTCGAATCCGACGCAAAAATGATAGTTAATTGTAACGTTCAGGGCCTTGTAATGACGATGGAACACTCAAATTGCGTCGAGATTCAATACATCGGCCTCCAGCCGACTTGTCTCCAAGGGTCTGTTGTTGCCTCGAGCACCGTATGAACTTCTCCTGTGAGTAGATTTTTGAATCCGACGCAAAAATGATAGTTAATTGTAACCGTTAGGGCCTCCTAATGACGATAGAAGACTCAAATTGCGTCGAGATTCAATACATCGACCTCCAGCCGACTTGTATCCAAAGGGATATTGCAGTCTCGTGCACCATATGATCCTTCTCCTGTTAGTAGATTTTCGAATCCGACGCGAAAATGATAGTTAACTGTAACGTTCAGGGCCTCCTAATGCCGATGGAACACTCAAATTGCGTCGAGATTCAATACATCATCCTCCAGCCGACTTGTCTCCAAGGTCTGTTGCTGCTTCCGGCACCTTATGGTCGTTCTCCTGTGAGTCTAGATTTTCGAATCCGACGCAAAAATGATAGTGAATAGTAACGTTCAGGGCCTTGTAATGACGATGGAACACTCAAATTGCTTCGAGATTCAATACATCGGTCTCCAGCCGACTTGTCTCCAAGGGTCTCATGCTGCCTCGGGCACCTTATGGTCGTTCTCCTGTGAGTTTAGATTATCGAATCCGACGCAAAAATGATAGTTAATTGTAACGTTCAGGGCGACCTAATGACGATGGAACACTCAAATTGCGTCGATATTCAATACATCGGCCTCCAGTCGACTTATCTCCAATGGGTATATTGCTGTCTCGAGCACCGTATGAAGTTCTCCTGTGATTAGATTTTCAAATCCGACGCGAGACTGATAGTTAATTGTAAGGTTTAGGGCCTCCTAATGACGATGGAACACTCAAATTGCGTCGATATTCAATACATCGGCCTCCAGCCGACTTGTATCCAAGGGGATATTGCAGTCTCGTGCACCATATGATCCTTCTCCTGTTAGTAGATTTTCGAATCCGACGCTAAAATGATAGTTAACTGTATCGTGCAGGGCCTCCTAATGCCTATGGAACACTCAAATTGCGTCGAGATACAATACATCGTCCTCCAGCCGACTTGTCTCCAAGGGTCTGTTGCAGCCTCGGGCACCTTATGGTCGTTCTCCTGTGAGTTTAGATTATCGAATGCGACGCAAAAATGTTAGTTAATTGTAACGTTTAGGGCCTCCTAATGACGATGGAACACTCAAATTGCGTCGAGATTCAATACATCGGCCTCCAGCCGACTTGTCTCCAAGGGTCTGTTGCTGCCTCGGGCACCTTATGGTCGTTCTCCTGTGAGTTAAGATTATCGAATCCGACGCAAAAATGATAGTTAATTGTAACGTTTAGGGCCTCCTAATGACGATGGGACACTCAAATTGCGTCGAGATTCAATACATCGTCCTCCAGCCGACTTGTCTCCAAGGGTCTAATGCTGCCTCGGGCACCTTGTGGTCGTTCTCCTGTGAGTCTATATTATCGAATCCGACGCAAAAATGATAGTGAATAGTAACGTTCAGGGCCTTGTAATGACGATGGAACACTCAAATTGCGTCGAGATTCAATACATCGGTCTCCAGCCGACTTGTCTCCAAGGGTCTAATGCTGCCTCGTGCACCTTATGGTCGTTCTCCTGTGAGTTTAGATTTTCGAATCCGACGCAAAAATGATAGTGAATAGTAACGTTCAGCGCCTCCTGATTACGATAGAACTCTCAAATTGCGTCGAGATTCAATACATCGGCCTCCAGCCGACTTGTCTCCAAGGGTCTATTGCTGCCTCGGGCACCTTATGGTCGTTCTCCTGTGAGTCTAGATTTTCGAATCCGACGCAAAAATGTTAGTTAATTGTAACGTTCAGGGCCACCTAATGACGATGGAACACTCAAATTGAGTCGAGATTCAATACATCGACCTCCAGCCGACTTGTCTCCAAGGGGATATTGCTGCCTCGGGCTCCATGTGGTCCGTCTCCTGTGATTCTAGATTTACGAATCCGACGCAAAAATGATAGTGAATTGTAATTTTCAGCGCCCCCTAATGACGATAGAAGACTCAAATTGCGTCGAGATTCAATACATCGTCCTCCAGCCGATTTGTCTCCAAGGGGATATCGCTGTCTCGGGCACCATATGATCCTTCTCCTGTGAGTCTAGATTTTCGAATCCGACGCAAAAATGATAGTGAATAGTAACGTTCAGCGCCTCCTGATTACGATAGAACTCTCAAATTGCGTCGAGATTCAATACATCGGCCTCCAGCCGACTTGTCTCCAAGGGTCTGTTGCTGCCTCGGGCACATTATGGTCGTTCTCCTGTGAGTTTAGATTATCGAATCCGACGCAAAAATGATAGTTAATTGTAACGTTTAGGGCCTCCTAATGACGATAGAAGACTCAAATTGCGTCGAGAATCAATCCATCGACCTCCAGCCTACTTGTATCCAAGGGGATATTGCAGTCTCGTGCACCATATGATCCTTCTCCTGTTAGTAAATTTTCGAATCCGACGCTAAAATGATAGTTAACTGTAACGTTCAGGGCCTCCTAATGCCGATGGAACACTCAAATTGCGTCGAGATTCAATACATCGGCCTCCAGCCGACTTTTCTCCAAGCGTCTATTGCTGCCTCGGGCACCTTATGGTCGTTCTCCTGTGAGTCTAGATTTTCGAATCCGACGCAAAAATGATAGTTAATTGTAACGTTCAGGGCCTTGTAATGACGATGGAACACTCAAATTGCGTCGAGATTCAATACATCGGCCTCCAGCCGACTTGTCTCCAAGGGTCTGTTGCTGCCTCGAGCACCGTATGAACTTCTCCTGTGAGTAGATTTTTGAATCCGACGCTAAAATGATAGTTAATTGTAAGGTTCAGGGCCTCCTAATGACGATGGAACACTCAAATTGCGTCGAGATTCAATACATCGGCCTCCAGCGGACTTGTCTCCAAGGGGATATTGCTGTCTCGAGCACCGTATGAACTTCTCCTGTGAGTAGATTTTCGAATCCGACGCTAAAATGATTGTTAATTGTAACGTTCAGGGCCTCCTAATGACGATGGAACACTCAAATTGCGTCCAGAATCAATACATCTGATTCCAGTCGACTTGTCTCCAAGGGTCTATTGCTGCCTCGAGCACCGTATGAACTTCTCCTGTGAGTAGATTTTCGAATCCGACGCATAAATGATAGTCAATTGCAACGTTCAGGGACTCCTAAAGACGATGGAACACTCAAATTGCGTCGAGAGTCAATACATCGACCTCCAGTCGACTTGTATCCAAGCGGATATTGCAGTCTCGTGCACAATATAATCCTTCTCCTGTTAGTAGATTTTCGAATCCGACACTAAAATGATAGTTAACTGTAACGTTCAGGGCCTCCTAATGCCGATGGAACACTCAAATTGCGTCGAGATTCAATACACCGGCCTCCAGCGGACTTGTCTCCAAGGGGATATTGCTGTCTCGGGCACCATATGGTCCTTCTCCTGTAAGTCTAGATTTTCGAATCCGACGCAAAAATGATAGTGAATAGTAACGTTCAGCGCCTCCTGATGACGATAGAACTCTCAAATTGCGTCGAGATTCAATACATCGTCCTATAGCCGATTTGTCTCCAAGGGGATATTGCTGCCTCGGGCACCAAATGGTCCGTCTGCTGTGAGTCTAGATTTTCGAATCCGACGCTAAAATGACAGTTAACTGTAACGTTCAGGGCCTCCTAATGCCGATGGAACACTCAAATTGCGTCGAGATTCAATACATCGGCCTCCAGCCGACTTGTCTCCAAGGGTCTATTGCTGCCTCGGGCACCTTATGGTCGTTCTCCTGTGATTCTAGATTTTCGAATCCGAAGCAAAAATGATAGTTAATTCTAACGTTCAGGGCCTTGTAATGACGATGGAACACTCAAATTGCGTCGAGATTCAATACATCGGCCTCCAGCCGACTTGTCTCCTAGGGTCTGTTGCTGCCTCGGGCACCTTACGGTCGTTCTCCTGTGAGTTTAGATTATCGAATCCGACGCAAAAATGATAGTTAATTGTAACGTTTAGGGCCTCCTAATAACGATGGGACACTCAAATTGCGTCGAGATTCAATACATCGTCCTCCAGCGGACTTGTCTCCAAGGGTCTAATGCTGCATCGGGCACCTTATGGTCGTTCTCTTGTAAGTCTAGATTTTCGAATCCGACGCAAAAATGATAGTTAATTGTAACGTTCAGGGCCTCTTAATGACGATGGAACTCTCAAATTGCGTCGAGATTCAATACATCGTCCTCCAGCCGACTTGTCTCCAAGGGTCTATTGCTGCCTCGGGCACCTTATGGTCGTTCTCCTGTGAGTCTAGATTTTCGAATCCGACGCAAAAATGATAGTTAATTGTAACGTTCAGGGCCTTGTAATGACGATGGAACACTCAAATTGCGTCGAGATTCAATACATCGGCCTCCAGCCGACTTGTCTCCAAGGGTCTGTTGCTGCCTCGAGCACCGTATGAACTTCTCCTGTGAGTAGATTAATGAATCCGACGCAAAAATGATAGTTAATTATAACGTTTAGGGCCTCCTAATGACGATAGAAGACTCAAATTGCGTCGAGATTCAATACATCGACCTCCAGCCGACTTATATCCAAGGGGATATTGCAGTCTCGTGCACCATATGATCCTCCTCCTGTTAGTAGATTTTCGAATCCGACGGTAAAATGATAGTTAACTGTAGCGTTCAGGGCCTCCTAATGCCGATGGAACACTCAATTTGCGTCGAGATTCAATACATCTTCCTCCAGCCGACTTGTCTCCAAGGGTCTGTTGCTGCCTCGGGCACCTTATGGTCGTTCTCCTGTGAGTTTAGATTATCGAATCCGACGCAAAAATGATAGTTAATTGTAACGTTTAGGGCCTCCTAATGACTATGGAACGCTCAAATTGCGTCGAGATTCAACACATCGGCCTCCAGCCGACTTGTCTCCAAGGGTCTGTTGCTGCCTCGGGCACCTTATGGTCGTTCTCCTGTGAGTTTAGATTATCGAATCCGACGCAAAAATGATAGTTAATTGTAACGTTTAGGGCCTCCTAATGACGATGGGACACTCAAATTGCGTCGAGATTCAATACATCTTCCTCCAGCCGACTTGTCTCCAAGGGTCTAATGCTGCCTCGGGCACCTTGTGGTCGTTCTCCTGTGAGTCTATATTTTCGAATCCGACGCAAAAATGATAGTGAATAGTAACGTTCAGGGCCTTGTAATGACGATGGAACACTCAAATTGCGTCGAGATTCATTACATCGGCCTCCAGCCGACTTGTCTCCAAGGGTCTAATTTTGCCTCGGGCACCTTATGGTCGTTGTCCTGTTATAAAATAAATAAAATAAAATAAAATATTAATTATGTATTATTGTATGATAGTGATTGGTTGTACTTAATATTTGCGTGACGTTTAATTATTCGGTATCAGACGCTTGACAATGGCTTTTTCGTAAATGTAATGTTATTCGTAGTTGACCGTCAAATAAGGCTCAGATAATCGGACTTCGTATTTAAATCGTTTCCAAAGACTGCTGCGGTAGGTGCGGACTCAAATCTAAATCTCAATATTACAATAATTTGCCAGCCATGCCAAAACGTCGTACAGAGGTGATTGTCTACTAAACAAAAAAATTACACAGTTAGTTAAATCAGATATATTCAATGAATAAGCCTACAGTTCATAATCCTACTTACTTTTATAAATATAAATTCTTTTCAGAATCGAGTGCCTAGTATGGTTGCAACTCGCAGTAATTTTCTATATCATGAAATATGGCGGTGTGCCAGACAATAAACTAAAATACGTGCTTCTCGCACCACTTCAACCAGGGCTCTCCTTTCTTAATCAAACATACGAGTAACGTAATTCTGTTTTTGTTTTATCAGCGACACAGCGCTGCAGTTCTGTGCCATAGGCTTTATTTATTTCTCACAGATTAATTATTTAATTAAGATTTCGCGTTTCCGAGGAAACTCACGCACGGCATGCAAATGTGCCTTTATATTGCCCCCTGAATTGCGAGGCGAAAGGACACACCTGCAGGCGAGCAATTCACCTAAAGGCACAAGAAAATCTAAGTTATCTACAACTATTTACATGACTTACATTATACTGTATATTATATACAAAATTTGAATGACGCGCGTGCGCCGAAAAAGTTCTTATGTTGGCAAAACAGAGTGCGCGCATGCGCAGAAGCGTCTGTGTAACTACGGCACTGCCGTTATTTCGTAAATTTAGATCACGCGGCACAGTATTGCAGTTCATATTGTTCGTGTGCGCGCGCATTTCTTAGTCGTTGCACAAAGAAAATATTCCACCAAGATTACATATGAAGACTACATTCTATGACAGGTAACTTAGTTTTAAAATTACAATATTTGTTATAATACAATATAACTTTAGATTGTTGAATGTTCTTAGTTACATAGCATTGCAATGAAATGCTTCAACGAAAAATGTTCTGTTGTTTCAGGTGCGTTGACCTATACACATCGTGTCGTTATTACAGTTTATATTCATCTACTGCACAGTACTGTTTCACAGGTTAGTGTCGTCGTGGTAAAGTTTTTTGATCACAGTAACATCGCTGTATAACAACGTGATTGATACATAAGCATGTCCATTTCCTATTTCCATTATAGTCGTTGTGATGCAGTTCGTTGTGACAAAAAGCATTGTTTATTACAGATCAGACGTGACCCGTCGAGTAATTAGTCCATATGCAGTTCGTTTTCGATATTCCGTGGAAGCTTGGTTGCAGAACCTCGGACGGCACATAGCTGGCGTCGATCCTTGGACAGTCCAGGTAAGAGTGTCCGTCGCATTTCGAGAACATTTCATTCCCTGAAGTTCCAACCAAAATTCTTCCACCCGTCGTGTTGTTTTCTGGACAGGCACTTTGTGTCCATTTAATCCAGTTAACATCTTGAAGTTGGGTACTGTAGTAATGTCACTAGACGATGCACGAATTATGCACTTCACATATGTTTCTGCGTAGTTGCAGAGTTAGTAATGTTCGTTAATGTCCGTGAACAGAGGTTCACTATGCAATGTCCTTCTGGCACTCGTTTTGTTCAAATTTTTACATGATACATCAGTTAAAAAAAAACATAAGTAATCATACACATACACGTCACATATTTTCTTAGTATAAACATAATACAGTTGCACATAAACATGTTTACATCATCATTACATCGCTATAGGTTATTACATTGTGTCACATTTGATTACATGAATTGCAGATATTTACATCCTCTTTAGCGGTTTTGCTGGGATATTATCGATGTTTTTTGTGATGTCATCTGAAATTAAGATAGGTTAGACACAACATTCATTACATCAGTAGGCAAGACCAGGCGTTTTCGCTACTCAATAAATATTCAAAATAGTAAGAGAGAGAAAATGTTCGATTCCTCGCGTTTTGTGCGTGTGTGTAGAGTGTCTGTGTGGCCTTGACTACTGATAGATGCTTTTCGTATTGAGAGATGTGCGTCTAATCTATTTCTCAAAGTAAAAGATCGCTTCACAGATGACGTCTGTCAGTTCGTCAGGTGTCATACCAAGTCAGTGGTACCTACAGTCACAAATGTTCCGTGAAAAATTTATATATCATTCACTGCTACGTAATCATAAATTTTACTTTAATATTCAGTCTTCTCGGTGGTGCCGCGGCGTTGAAAGAAAAGTTCTTCTGTCTTCAACTGCGTCACTGGAACCGCTGAAATGAAAATTTCTATACTACTTATAATCTATGTTGTAATTTGTTTTAGTTCTTGCCACACAGCAGGTCGTTGAGATAACGGTACGTTATATCTCTTGTGGTAGAAGATCTTGTGAGGCTTAACTTCAATCTTGTACACATACGTGTTGATAACACCTAATCGTTTGGTAAAAACTTGTAAATATTTGGATAACACTTCCTGTAGTTTTATACGTTCATGTACACTGAGAGCTGTAGCTTCACTTATCTTATGATCAAGCAATGTTTTCAAGTCCATTAGCTCTGTGTCAGATGAGTGTGTTTGCATGTCTTGAATGTCTTTGTCAAGTACTAACTGAACCTTGTACCCTGTACAGTGTTTGTCATGCTTTAGAGTTCTCCTGTCCAAATCAATAATAATTACACTGCCTTTATCATTTAAAATACATTTACCTTTGGAGAAGTCTATAATGCAGTCCTTCTCGCTCATAATATCTATTCCTAATATGCAATTTGTCACAAGGTTTTGTACAACCAGGAATGGCCATTGTACGGTTCCATTACCTATTTTAACGTTTACAAAAACTTGCTTCGTAACCCTACATGACTTATTACCTAGTGCAGAAGTTATTTTACAGTTTTGGGCAGGAAACTCAGGCACAGGTTCCAATTCACACATCTTTTTATAGAAATTAAAAGACAAAACGCTCACAGCTGCACCTGTATCTAAGATAATAGTAGTTGGAATCCCACCTACTACACCAGTAGTAGATGCTAAAACAATTTCATTTGTGTTTAAACGACATTGTGTACTGTCTTGTAAAAGTTCATCTGATATATTGTTATTGTGGTTGTATCTTATAAATAAAACAGGTAGTTTTTGTTTAGAATTACTCGGCATATCATTATTCTGTTGTTCAAGTGTGGTGTCAAATAACTGATTAACATTGAAGTCGCCCCCCAAGAATTCTTCAGCCACGACCTGGGGCAAAGTAGTGACTGTTTCTAGTTTGTTGGATAATCATTTGTACTAGGTACTGACACACATTGGGGTTGTGCATCAGGTGTCATTTCTATTATATTCACATTCGGATATTGCCTATTATGATCTCCAAACTTTTGCGGTTGTTGTTGCTGTTGCGCATTATAACTTACCTGTCGGTCGTAAGGTATGCTCCAATTTTGTCCTGGTGGCTGCTGTGGTAAAGCAGTATTTGAATGATAGTATTGATCGCTACGAGTCCAGCCTTGATGCTGTCTTGGCTCGTAGTTATTATTATTTCTATTTCTGTTTGTGTTTTTGTTGTTACATTTGTATCCGTTGTTACCGTTGTTGTTATTACCGCGGTGCCTTTTGTATGGATTGCCGCATGAAGTGTTATTACTGTTGTAATTGTTGTTTGTATTGGAATACGCGTGTTGATTTTGATTTCCGTATTGAGACGGCATGTGAGTTTGCTGTTTTTGTTGTACCGCGTATCCAACTGTGGGCGCGCCAGAATTGTGTTGGCAAGCCTGCATGTTTTGCATACCACTAGTGTAAACATTGTGGCTGCTGTTTTGCCGCGCGAAGCGCTGATCTTCAAGTAACATGTCAACCGAATCTAAAGCTGTTAAAAAATAATCTGAATCGTCATCCGGGATATGTAGAAGTTTTTCCTTAATGTTGAAAGGCAATTTGGCCTTCAACGCTCGGAGTATATCACGCGTTGCGACTGGTTCGTCTAAAAAATGTCCCATGTTCAAGTATTTTTCAAAATATCTGCGTAAGTTACCATTTTTACTGTTAAAAGTTTCAGGTTCTAAAATTTGTCTTCTGAGTCGCACCTGGACGGATTGCGACCAGAATTTGTTCAGAAAAGCACGCTCAAACTCACTGTACGTGGTACATACGTCAGCTTGACTGTATGCCCAGACAGCTGCATCGCCTTGGATGTAACCGACAATATATGAAATCTTTTTCCGGTCACTCCAAGTGCGTGGAAATGCGTTACTAAAAGATTTAAGAAAAATCACCGGATGAATGGTTCGTTTTTCTGGGATAAAAGCCTGAAATTGCCTGTGTTTTATTAAGCTTTCTTCTTCCTTTGCATTATGATATGGATTTGTTCCACTGTAATTACTGCAATGCTCAGCTGGCGAGTAATTACGATAATGTTGCTGTAGTTTACCATGATAATAGCTTGTGTTTGTGTTTGCACGTTGTGGTATGTGTTGTTGTCGTGGTGTGTTTTGTTCTTGTGTGTATGTTGTGTGCGGTATGTGTGCGTCACACTCGTATGTATATTGGTTTCTGAACTGTACATTTTGACTGATATTTTCGTTACATTCAGACTGTGGTTGATCGGTGAATTGTCTCATGGGCGCAGTGACGGATTGTACTGCGTCACTGATCAGCTGTTTGTTATTAGTAATGTATTGCGCTACGGAGTCGTGCACAATTGTTGGTAAATTTTCACGTAAGCATCTATCAAAATGTTTGTCTTTGTTCTCTACCCAATCATGAAATTCTTTATTAATATTTTGAAAATGAGCTGTGCCATCAGATTGTAAGATGTCAGTCAGGTGTTGTTCAACATCGTCAAATTTATTCTGCACGTCAGTAATTCGTTTTTCAAGGTTGTCGTGTACTGAAGGATATGTTTGAATTTGTTCAGTAAGAGCTTCACACGTGACATTAAGGTTTTTTAATTGTGTCTGTAAAAGTGCTACGTCATTTGTAGTCTTTTCTTGTCTCGTATTAAGCTTGGAAAATTTCGTACTGAGTTCAGTCATCTGTTTGGTCAGTGTGGCGTCTATAAGTTCCACACGTTTACACAAAGTGTCATTACATGCCTTGATTGCTATGAGGTCAGATTTAATTTCGTCATTTTGTGTCTTTAAGGTTGCCATGTTTTCCGCGTTCTGTTTCATTAGCACTTGTAACATGTTGGCAATGTTTACTGTTTGCAAGGTCTCTGCCCCCGCCGCGTCATTAGACGTGACGTCATGTATTAACATGGGCTCTGACTGAGACTTTGAAATTTTTGTGGTGGACGGCCTATTGTCAAAACTTCCGTTAACACTTGCGTCAATATTTGATGAATCGTCACTACCGGTTGCTGTCGTAAAGTCATTTTCTAACACTTGTCTCTCGTCCGAGTCGGATTGCGTCTGAATAGTATGTCTTTGCTGTTCCATCTTTGCGTATTGTTTTCTAGTTATGACCATGCCACACGTGATATATATTTCAAGAAATTAATGTTTGACACTGGTTTTAAAATAAAATGCAGTTGAGCATGAATCGCTCGTAGCAACAATGGCTGTCTGTTAATTTAAAAATGTAAACTGAATATGGGATTATTGTTAATGGCTGCTGTCCATGTTACAACGTATCGTACCGAAGTCGGCCATATTGTACACTCGTGTATTGGTATTGTTGCAGAAGTTATTGTTTAAGGAAAAGTACTGAGAATGAAATTTATCACTGAAAACTGCTACGCGCGAAAGAAGCACTACAGAATCTACTGAAGAGCTAATACACTGAATTATGCGTCTGGTCAAGCCTGCCAATGCAAAGATGCTGCGTCTTACCTTATTTTGCTGGAAGCTTCATTGCGTCTTCCCGCAAAATTTTAGAATTGGAAAATATCTTCAGATCTTTGTTATTTCTCATACATTCACGTCCAGGTCCAGAAAGTTAATTTTTCACATGAAACAAAGAGAACAATGTAACAAATGACAAAATAACAAGTCCGACACGCAGTCGCCAATATAAAATAAATAAAATAAAATAAAATAAAATATAATAAAATAAAATATTAATTATTTTTATCTGTATGATTGGCTCTCCTATGAGTCGTCAGGTTTTGATTATTCGGTATCAGACGCTTGACAATGGCTTTTTCGTAAATGTAATGTTATTCGTAGTTGACCGTCAAATAAGGCTCAAATAATCGGACTTCGTATTTAAATCGTTTCCAAAGACTGCTGCGGTAGGTGCGGACCCAAATCTAAATCTCAATATTACAATAATTTGCCAGCCATGCCAAAACGTCGTACAGAGGTGATTGTCTACTAAACAAAAAAATTACACAGTTAGTTAAATCAGATATATTCAATGAATAAGCCTACAGTTCATAATCCTACTTACTTTTATAAATATAAATTCTTTTCAGAATCGAGTGCCTAGTATGGTTGCAACTCGCAGTAATTTTCTATATCATGAAATATGGCGGTGTGCCAGACAATAAACTAAAATACGTGCTTCTCGCACCACTTCAACCAGGGCTCTCCTTTCTTAATCAAACATACGAGTAACGTAATTCTGTTTTTGTTTTATCAGCGACACAGCGCTGCAGTTCTGTGCCATAGGCTTTATTTATTTCTCACAGATTAATTATTTAATTAAGATTTCGCGTTTCCGAGGAAACTCACGCACGGCATGCAAATGTGCCTTTATACTGTGAGTTTCGATTATCGAATCCGACGCAAAGATGATAGTTAATTGTAACGTTCAGGGCGACCTAATGACAATGGACCACTCAAATTGCGTCGATATTCAATACATCGGCCTCCAGTCGACTTGTCTCCAATGGGTATATTGCTGTCTCGAGCACCGTATGTACTTCTCCTGTGAGTACATTTTCGAATCCGACGCGAAACTGATTGTTAATTGTAAGGTTTAGGGCCTCCTAATGACGATGGAACACTCAAATTGCGTCGATATTCAATACATCGGCCTCCAGCCGACTTGTATCCAAGGGGATATTGCTGCATCGGGCACCTTATGGTCCGTCTCCAGTGAGTCTAGATTTTCGAATCCGACGAAAAACTGATAGTTAATTGCAAGGCTCAGGGCCTCCTAATGACGATGGAACACTCATTTTGCGTCGCGATCCAATACATCGTCCTCCAACCGACTTGTCTCCAAGGGTCAATAGCTGCCACGGGCACCTTGTGATCGTTCTGCTGTGAGTCTAGATTTTCGAACACGACGCAAAATCTGATTGTTAATTGTAACGTTCAGGGCCACCTAATGACGATGGAACACTCAAATTGAGTCGAGATTCAATACATCGACCTCCAGCCGACTTGTCTCCAAGGGGATATTGCTGCCTCGGGCTCCATAAGGTCCGTCTCCTGTGAGTCTAGATTTTCGAATCCGACGCGAAACTGATAGTTAATTGTAACGTTCAGCGCCTCCTAGTGACGATGGAACACTCAAATTGCATCGAGATTCAATACATCGTCCTCCAGCCGACTTGTCTCAAAGGGTCTATTGCTGCCTCGGGCACCTTATGGTCGTTCTCCTGTGAGTCTAGATTTACGAATCCGACACAAAAAAGATAGTTAATTGTAACGTTCAGGGCCTTGTAATGACGATGGAACACTCAAATTGCGTCGAGATTCAATACATCGGCCTCCAGCCGACTTGTCTCCAAGGGTCTGTTGCTGCCTCGGGCACCTTATGGTCGTTCTCCTGTGAGTCTATATTTTCGAATCCGACGCAAAAACGATAGTGAATAGTAACGTTCAGCGCCTTGTAATGACGATGGAACACTCAAATTGCGTCGAGATTCAATACATCGGCCTCCAGCCGACTTGTCTCCAAGGGTCTAATGCTGCCTCGGGCACCTTATGGTCGTTGTCCTGTGAGTTTCGATTATCGAATCCGACGCAAAAATGATAGTTAATTGTAACGTTCAGGGCGACCTAATGACAATGGACCACTCAAATTGCGTCGATATTCAATACATCGGCCTCCAGTCGACTTGTCTCCAATGGGTATATTGCTGTCTCGAGCACCGTATGAACTTCTCCTGTGAGTAGATTTTCGAATCCGACGCGAAACTGATAGTTAATTGTAAGGTTTAGGGCCTCCTAATGACGATGGAACACTCAAATTGCGACGATATTCAATACATCGGCCTCCAGCCGACTTGTATCCAAGGGGATATTGCAGTCTCGTGCACCATATGATCCTTGTCCTGTTAGCAGATTTTCGAATCCGACGCTAAAATGATAGTTAACTGTAACGTTCAGGGCCTCCTAATGCCGATGGAACACTCAAATTGCGTCGAGATTCAATACATCGTCCTCCAGCCGACTTGTCTCCAAGGGTCTGTTGCTGCCTCGGGCACCTTATGGTCGTTCTCCTGTGAGTTTAGATTATCGAATCCGACGCAAAAATGATAGTTAATTGTAGCGTTTAGGGCCTCCTAATGACGATGGAACACTCAAATTGCGTCGAGATTCAATACATCGGCCTCCAGCCGACTTGTCTCCAAGGGTCTGTTGCTGCCTCGGGCACCTTATGGTCGTTCTCCTGTGAGTTAAGATTATCGAATCCGACGCAAAAATGATTGTTAATTGTAACGTTTAGGGCCTCCTAATGACGATGGAACACTCAAATTGCGTCGAGATTCAATACATCGTCCTCCAGCCGACTTGTCTCCAAGGGTCTAATGCTGCCTCGGGCACCTTATGGTCGTTCTCCTGTGAGTCTAGATTTTCGAATCCGACGCAAACATGATAGTGAATAGTAACGTTCAGGGCCTTGTAATGACGATGGAACCCTCAAATTGCGTCGAGATTCAATACATCGGCCTCCAGCCGACTTGTCTCCAAGGGTCTAATGCTGCCTCGGGCACCTTTTGGTCGTTCTCCTGTGAGTTTAGATTATCGAATCCGACGCAAAAATGATAGTTAATTGTAACGTTCAGGGCCTCCTAATGACATTGGAATTCTCAAATAGCGTCGAGATTCAATATATCGTCCTACAGCAGACTTGTCTCCAAGGGTCCATTGCTGCCTCGGGCACCTTATGGTCGTTCTCCTGTGAGTCTAGATTTTCGAATCCGACGCAAAAATGATAGTTAATTGTAACGTTCAGGGCCTTGTAATGACGATGGAACACTCAAATTGCGTCGAGATTCAATACATCGGCCTCCAGCCGACTTGTCTCCAAGGGTCTGTTGCTGCCTCGAGCACCGTATGAACTTCTCCTGTGAGTAGATTTTTGAATCCGACGCTAAAATGATAGTTAATTGTAAGGTTCAGGGCCTCCTAATGACGATGGAACACTCAAATTGCGTCGAGATTCAATACATCGGCCTCCAGCGGACTTGTCTCCAAGGGGATATTGCTGTCTCGAGCACCGTATGAACTTCTCCTGTGAGTAGATTTTCGAAACCGACGCTAAAATGATTGTTAATTGTAACGTTCAGGGCCTCCTAATGACGATGGAACACTCAAATTGCGTCCAGAATCAGTACATCTGATTCCAGTCGACTTGTCTCCAAGGGTCTATTGCTGCCTCGAGCACCGTATGAACTTCTCCTGTGAGTAGATTTTCGAATCCGACGCATAAATGATAGTCAATTGCAACGTTCAGGGACTCCTAAAGACGATGGAACACTCAAATTGCGTCGAGAGTCAATACATCGACCTCCAGTCGACTTGTATCCAACGGGATATTGCAGTCTCGTGCATCATATAATCCTTCTCCTGTTAGTAGATTTTCGAATCCGACACTAAAATGATAGTCAATTGCAACGTTCAGGGACTCCTAAAGACGATGGAACACTCAAATTGCGTCGAGAGTCAATACATCGACCTCCAGTCGACTTGTATCCAAGCGGATATTGCAGTCTCGTGCACAATATAATCCTTCTCCTGTTAGTAGATTTTCGAATCCGACACTAAAATGATAGTTAACTGTAACGTTCAGGGCCTCCTAATGCCGATGGAACACTCAAATTGCGTCGAGATTCAATACATCGGCCTCCAGCGGACTTGTCTCCAAGGGGATATTGCTGTCTCGGGCACCATATGATCCTACTCCTGTGAGTCTAGATTTTCGAATCCGACGCAAAAATGATAGTGAATAGTAACGTTCACCGCCTCCTGATGACGATAGAACTCTCAAATTGCGTCGAGATTCAATACATCCTCCTATAGCCGATTTGTCACCAAGGGGATATTGCTGCCTCGGGAACCAAATGGTCCGTCTGCTGTGAGTCTAGATTTTCGAATCCGACGCTAAAATGACAGTTAACTGTAACGTTCAGGGCCTCCTAATGCCGATGGAACACTCAAATTGCGTCGAGATTCAATACATCGGCCTCCAGCCGACTTGTTACCAAGGGTCTATTGCTGCCTCGGGCACCTTATGGTCGTTCTCCTGTGAGTTTAGATTATCGAATCCGACGCAAAAATGATAGTGAATTGTAACGTTCAGGGCCTCCTAATGCCGATGGAACACTCAAATTGCGTCGAGATCCAATACATCGGCCTCCAGCCGACTTGTCTCCAAGGGTCTATTGCTGCCTCGGGCACCTTATGGTCGTTCTCCTGTGATTCTAGATTTTCGAATCCGACGCAAAAATGATAGTTAATTGTAACGTTCAGGGCCTTGTAATGACGATGGAACACTCAAATTGCGTCGAGATTCAATACATCGGCCTCCAGCCGACTTGTCTCCTAGGGTCTGTTGCTGCCTCGGTCACCTTACGGTCGTTCTCCTGTGAGTTTAGATTATCGAATCCGACGCAAAAATTATAGTTAATTGTAACGTTTAGGGCCTCCTAATAACGATGGGACACTCAAATTGCGTCGAGATTCAATACATCGTCCTCCAGCCGAATTGTCTCCAAGGGTCTAATGCTGCCTCGGGCACCTTATGGTCGTTCTCTTGTAAGTCTAGATTTTCGAATCCGACGCAAAAATGATAGTTAATTGTAACGTTCAGGGCCTCCTAATGACGATGGAACTCTCAAATTGCGTCGAGATTCAATACATCGTCCTCCAGCCGACTTGTCTCCAAGGGTCTATTGCTGCCTCGGGCACCTTATGGTCGTTCTCCTGTGAGTCTAGATTTTCGAATCCGACGCAAAAATGATAGTTAATTGTAACGTTCAGGGCCTTGTAATGACGATGGAACACTCAAATTGCGTCGAGATTCAATACATCGGCCTCCAGCCGACTTGTCTCCAAGGGTCTGTTGCTGCCTCGAGCACCGTATGAACTTCTCCTGTGAGTAGATTAATGAATCCGACGCAAAAATGATAGTTAATTGTAACGTTTAGGGCCTCCTAATGACGATAGAAGACTCAAATTGCGTCGAGATTCAATACATCGACCTCCAGCCGACTTGTATCCAAGGGGATATTGCAGTCTCGTGCACCATATGATCCTCCTCCAGTTAGTAGATTTTCGAATCCGACGCTAAAATGATAGTTAACTGTAGCGTTCAGGGCCTCCTAATGCCGATGGAACACTCAATTTGCGTCGAGATTCAATACATCTTCCTCCAGCCGACTTGTCTCCAAGGGTCTGTTGCTGCCTCGGGCACCTTATGGTCGTTTTCCTGTGAGTTTAGATTATCGAATCCGACGCAAAAATGATAGTTAATTGTAACGTTTAGCTCCTCCTAATGACTATGGAGCACTCAAATTGCGTCGAGATTCAACACATCGGCCTCCAGCCGACTTGTCTCCAAGGGTCTGTTGCTGCCTCGGGCACCTTATGGTCGTTCTCCTGTGAGTTTAGATTATCGAATCCGACGCAAAAATGGTAGTTAATTGTAACGTTTAGGGCTTCCTAATGACGATGGGACACTCAAATTGCGTCGAGATTCAATACATCGTCCTCCAGCCGACTTGTCTCCAAGGGTCTAATGCTGCCTCGGGCACCTTGTGGTCGTTCTCCTGTGAGTCTATATTTTCGAATCCGACGCAAAAATGATAGTGAATAGTAACGTTCAGGGCCTCCTAATGACGATGGGACACTCAAATTGCGTCGAGATTCAATACATCGTCCTCCAGCCGACTTGTCTCCAAGGGTCTGTTGCTGCCTCGGGCACCTTATGGTCGTTCTCCTGTGAGTTTAGATTATCGAATCCGACGCAAAAATGATAGTTAATTGTAACGTTTAGGGCCTCTTAATGACGATGGGACACTCAAATTGCGTCGAGATTCAATACATCGTCCTCCAGCCGACTTGTCTCCAAGGGTCTAATGCTGCCTCGGGCACCTTGTGGTCGTTCTCCTGTGAGTCTATATTTTCGAATCCGACGCAAAAATGATAGTGAATAGTAACGTTCAGGGCCTCCTAATGACGATGGAACACTCAAATTGCGTCGAGATTCAATACATCGGCCTCCAGCCGACTTGTCTCCAAGGGTCTGTTGCTGCCTCGAGCACCGTATGAACTTCTCCTGTGAGTAGATTTTCGAATCCGACGCAAAAATGATAGTTAGTTGTAACGTTTAGGGCCTCCTAATGACGATAGAAGACTCAAATTGCGTCGAGATTCAATACATCGACCTCCAGCCGACTTGTATAAAAGGGGATATTGCAGTCTCGTGCACCATATGATCCTCCTCCAGTTAGTAGATTTTCGAATCCGACGCTAAAATGATAGTTAACTGTAGCGTTCAGGGCCTCCTAATGCCGATGGAACACTCAATTTGCGTCGAGATTCAATACATCTTCCTCCAGCCGACTTGTCTCCAAGGGTCTGTTGCTGCCTCGGGCACCTTATGGTCGTTCTCCTGTGAGTTTAGATTATCGAATCCGACGCAAAAATGATAGTTAATTGTAACGTTTAGGGCCTCCTAATGCCGATGGAACACTCAAATTGCGTCGAGATTCAATACATCTGCCTCCAGCCGACTTGTCTCCAAGGGGATATTGCTGTCTCGGGCACCATATGATCCTTCTCCTGTGAGTCTAGATTTTCGAATCCGACGCAAAAATGTAAGTGAATAGTAACGTTCAGGGCCACCTAATGACGATGGAACACTGAAATTGAGTCAAGATTCACTACATCGTCCTCCAGCCGACTTGTCTCCAAGGGGATATCGCTGCCTCGGGCACCACATGGTCCTTCTCCTGTGAGTCTAGATTTTCGAATCCGACGCTAAAATGATAGTGAATTGTAACGTTCAGCGCCTCCTAATGACGATAGAAGTGTCAAATTGCGTCGAGATTCAATTTATCGTCCTCCAGCCGACTTGTCTCAAAGAGTCTATTGCTGCCTCGGGCACCTTATGGTCGTTCTCCTGTGAGTCTAGATTTTCGAATCCGACGCAAAAATGATAGTTACTTGTAACGTTCAGGGCCTTGTAATGACGATGGAACACTCAAATTGCGTCGAGATTCAATACATCGGCCTCCAGCCGACTTGTCTCCAAGGGTCTGTTGCTGCCTCGGGCACCTTATGGTCGTTCTCCTGTGAGTCTAGATTTTCGAATCCGACGCAAAAATGATAGTTACTTGTAACGTTCAGGGCCTTGTAATGACGATGGAACACTCAAATTGCGTCGAGATTCATTACATCGGCCTCCAGCCGACTTGTCTCCAAGGGTCTGTTGCTGCCTCGGGCACCTTATGGTCGTTCTCCTGTGACTCTAGATTTTCGAATCCGACGCAAGAATGATAGTTAATTGTAACGTTCAGGGCCTTCTAATGACGATGGAACACTCAAATTGCGTCGAGAGTCAATACATCGACCTCCAGTCGACTTGTATCCAAGGGGATATTGCAGTCTCGTGCACCATATGATCCTTCTCCTGTTAGTAGATTTTCGAATCCGACGCTAAGATGATAGTTAACTGTAGCGTTCAGGGCCTCCTAATGCCGATTGAACACTCAATTTGCGTCGAGATTCAATACATCTTCCTCCAGCCGACTTGTCTCCAAGGGTCTGTTGCTGCCTCGGGCACCTTATGGTCGTTCTCCTGTGAGTTTAGATTATCGAATCCGACGCAAAAATGATAGTTAATTGTAACGTTTAGGGCCTCCTAATGACGATGGAACACTCAAATTGCGTCGAGATTCAACACATCGGCCTCCAGCCGACTTGTCTCCAAGGGTCTGTTGCTGCCTCGGGCACCTTATGGTCGTTCTCCTGTGAGTTTAGATTATCGAATCCGACGCAAAAATGATAGTTAATTGTAACGTTTAGGGCCTCCTAATGACGATGGGACACTCAAATTGCGTCGAGATTCAATACATCGTCCTCCAGCCGACTTGTCTCCAAGGGTCTAATGCTGCCTCGGGCACCTTGTGGTCGTTCTCCTGTGAGTCTATATTTTCGAATCCGACGCAAAAACGATAGTGAATAGTAACGTTCAGCGCCTTGTAATGACGATGGAACACTCAAATTGCGTCGAGATTCAATACATTGGCCTCCAACCGACTTGTCTCCAAGGGTCTAATGCTGCCACAGGCACCTTATGGTCGTTGTCCTGTGAGTTTCGATTATCGAATGCGACGCAAAAATGATAGTTAATTGTAACGTTCAGGGCGACCTAATGACAATGGACCACTCAAATTGCGTCGATATTCAATACATCGGCCTCCAGTCGACTTGTCTCCAATGGGTATATTGCTGTCTCGAGCACCGTATGAACTTCTCCTGTGAGTAGATTTTCGAATCCGACGCGAAACTGATAGTTAATTGTAAGGTTTAGGGCCTCCTAATGACGATGGAACACTCAAATTGCGACGATATTCAATACATCGGCCTCCAGCCGACTTGTATCCAAGGGGATATTGCAGTCTCGTGCACCATATAATCCTTGTCCTGTTAGCAGATTTTCGAATCCGACGCTAAAATGATAGTTAACTGTAACGTTCAGGGCCTCCTAATGCCGATGGAACACTCAAATTGCGTCGAGATTCAATACATCGTCCTCCAGCCGACTTGTCTCCAAGGGTCTGTTGCTGCCTCGGGCACCTTATGGTCGTTCTCCTGTGAGTTTAGATTATCGAATCCGACGCAAAAATGATAGTTAATTGTAGCGTTTAGGGCCTCCTAATGACGATGGAACACTCAAATTGCGTCGAGATTCAATACATCGGCCTCCAGCCGACTTGTCTCCAAGGGTCTGTTGCTGCCTCGGGCACCTTATGGTCGTTCTCCTGTGAGTTAAGATTATCGAATCCGACGCAAAAATGATAGTTAATTGTAACGTTTAGGGCCTCCTAATGACGATGGAACACTCAAATTGCGTCGAGATTCAATACATCGTCCTCCAGCCGACTTGTCTCCAAGGGTCTAATGCTGCCTCGGGCACCTTATGGTCGTTCTCCTGTGGGTCTAGATTTTCGAATCCGACGCAAACATGATAGTGAATAGTAACGTTCAGGGCCTTGTAATGACGATGGAACCCTCAAATTGCGTCGAGATTCAATACATCGGCCTCCAGCCGACTTGTCTCCAAGGGTCTAATGCTGCCTCGGGCACCTTATGGTCGTTCTCCTGTGAGTTTAGATTATCGAATCCGACGCAAAAATGATAGTTAATTGTAACGTTTAGGGCCTCCTAATGACGATGGGACACTCAAATTGCGTCGAGATTCAATACATCGTCCTCCAGCCGACTTGTCTCCAAGGGTCTAATGCTGCCTCGGGCACCTTGTGGTCGTTCTCCTGTGAGTCTATATTTTCGAATCCGACGCAAAAACGATAGTGAATAGTAACGTTCAGCGCCTTGTAATGACGATGGAACACTCAAATTGCGTCGAGATTCAATACATTGGCCTCCAACCGACTTGTCTCCAAGGGTCTAATGCTGCCTCAGGCACCTTATGGTCGTTGTCCTGTGAGTTTCGATTATCGAATGCGACGCAAAAATGATAGTTAATTGTAACGTTCAGGGCGACCTAATGACAATGGACCACTCAAATTGCGTCGATATTCAATACATCGGCCTCCAGTCGACTTGTCTCCAATGGGTATATTGCTGTCTCGAGCACCGTATGAACTTCTCCTGTGAGTAGATTTTCGAATCCGACGCGAAACTGATAGTTAATTGTAAGGTTTAGGGCCTCCTAATGACGATGGAACACTCAAATTGCGACGATATTCAATACATCGGCCTCCAGCCGACTTGTATCCAAGGGGATATTGCAGTCTCGTGCACCATATAATCCTTGTCCTGTTAGCAGATTTTCGAATCCGACGCTAAAATGATAGTTAACTGTAACGTTCAGGGCCTCCTAATGCCGATGGAACACTCAAATTGCGTCGAGATTCAATACATCGTCCTCCAGCCGACTTGTCTCCAAGGGTCTGTTGCTGCCTCGGGCACCTTATGGTCGTTCTCCTGTGAGTTTAGATTATCGAATCCGACGCAAAAATGATAGTTAATTGTAGCGTTTAGGGCCTCCTAATGACGATGGAACACTCAAATTGCGTCGAGATTCAATACATCGGCCTCCAGCCGACTTGTCTCCAAGGGTCTGTTGCTGCCTCGGGCACCTTATGGTCGTTCTCCTGTGAGTTAAGATTATCGAATCCGACGCAAAAATGATAGTTAATTGTAACGTTTAGGGCCTCCTAATGACGATGGAACACTCAAATTGCGTCGAGATTCAATACATCGTCCTCCAGCCGACTTGTCTCCAAGGGTCTAATGCTGCCTCGGGCACCTTATGGTCGTTCTCCTGTGGGTCTAGATTTTCGAATCCGACGCAAACATGATAGTGAATAGTAACGTTCAGGGCCTTGTAATGACGATGGAACCCTCAAATTGCGTCGAGATTCAATACATCGGCCTCCAGCCGACTTGTCTCCAAGGGTCTAATGCTGCCTCGGGCACCTTTTGGTCGTTCTCCTGTGAGTTTAGATTATCGAATCCGACGCAAAAATGATAGTTAATTGTAACGTTCAGGGCCTCCTAATGACATTGGAATTCTCAAATAGCGTCGAGATTCAATATATCGTCCTACAGCAGACTTGTCTCCAAGGGTCCATTGCTGCCTCGGGCACCTTATGGTCGTTCTCCTGTGAGTCTAGATTTTCGAATCCGACGCAAAAATGATAGTTAATTGTAACGTTCAGGGCCTTGTAATGACGATGGAACACTCAAATTGCGTCGAGATTCAATACATCGGCCTCCAGCCGACTTGTCTCCAAGGGTCTGTTGCTGCCTCGAGCACCGTATGAACTTCTCCTGTGAGTAGATTTTTGAATCCGACGCTAAAATGATAGTTAATTGTAAGGTTCAGGGCCTCCTAATGACGATGGAACACTCAAATTGCGTCGAGATTCAATACATCGGCCTCCAGCGGACTTGTCTCCAAGGGGATATTGCTGTCTCGAGCACCGTATGAACTTCTCCTGTGAGTAGATTTTCGAAACCGACGCTAAAATGATTGTTAATTGTAACGTTCAGGGCCTCCTAATGACGATGGAACACTCAAATTGCGTCCAGAATCAGTACATCTGATTCCAGTCGACTTGTCTCCAAGAGTCTATTGCTGCCTCGAGCACCGTATGAACTTCTCCTGTGAGTAGATTTTCGAATCCGACGCATAAATGATAGTCAATTGCAACGTTCAGGGACTCCTAAAGACGATGGAACACTCAAATTGCGTCGAGAGTCAATACATCGACCTCCAGTCGACTTGTATCCAACGGGATATTGCAGTCTCGTGCATCATATAATCCTTCTCCTGTTAGTAGATTTTCGAATCCGACACTAAAATGATAGTCAATTGCAACGTTCAGGGACTCCTAAAGACGATGGAACACTCAAATTGCGTCGAGAGTCAATACATCGACCTCCAGTCGACTTGTATCCAAGCGGATATTGCAGTCTCGTGCACAATATAATCCTTCTCCTGTTAGTAGATTTTCGAATCCGACACTAAAATGATAGTTAACTGTAACGTTCAGGGCCTCCTAATGCCGATGGAACACTCAAATTGCGTCGAGATTCAATAGATCGGCCTCCAGCGGACTTGTCTCCAAGGGGATATTGCTGTCTCGGGCACCATATGATCCTACTGCTGTGAGTCTAGATTTTCGAATCCGACGCAAAAATGATAGTGAATAGTAACGTTCACCGCCTCCTGATGACGATAGAACTCTCAAATTGCGTCGAGATTCAATACATCGGCCTCCAGCCGACTTGTCTCCTAGGGTCTGTTGCTGCCTCGGTCACCTTACGGTCGTTCTCCTGTGAGTTTAGATTATCGAATCCGACGCAAAAATTATAGTTAATTGTAACGTTTAGGGCCTCCTAATAACGATGGGACACTCAAATTGCGTCGAGATTCAATACATCGTCCTCCAGCCGAATTGCCTCCAAGGGTCTAATGCTGCCTCGGGCACCTTATGGTCGTTCTCTTGTAAGTCTAGATTTTCGAATCCGACGCAAAAATGATAGTTAATTGTAACGTTCAGGGCCTCCTAATGACGATGGAACTCTCAAATTGCGTCGAGATTCAATACATCGTCCTCCAGCCGACTTGTCTCCAAGGGTCTATTGCTGCCTCGGGCACCTTATGGTCGTTCTCCTGTGAGTCTAGATTTTCGAATCCGACGCAAAAATGATAGTTAATTGTAACGTTCAGGGCCTTGTAATGACGATGGAACACTCAAATTGCGTCGAGATTCAATACATCGGCCTCCAGCCGACTTGTCTCCAAGGGTCTGTTGCTGCCTCGAGCACCGTATGAACTTCTCCTGTGAGTAGATTAATGAATCCGACCCAAAAATGATAGTTAATTGTAACGTTTAGGGCCTCCTAATGACGATAGAAGACTCAAATTGCGTCGAGATTCAATACATCGACCTCCAGCCGACTTGTATCCAAGGGGATATTGCAGTCTCGTGCACCATATGATCCTCCTCCAGTTAGTAGATTTTCGAATCCGACGCTAAAATGATAGTTAACTGTAGCGTTCAGGGCCTCCTAATCCCGATGGAACACTCAATTTGCGTCGAGATTCAATACATCTTCCTCCAGCCGACTTGTCTCCAAGGGTCTGTTGCTGCCTCGGGCACCTTATGGTCGTTTTCCTGTGAGTTTAGATTATCGAATCCGACGCAAAAATGATAGTTAATTGTAACGTTTAGCTCCTCCTAATGACTATGGAGCACTCAAATTGCGTCGAGATTCAACACATCGGCCTCCAGCCGACTTGTCTCCAAGGGTCTGTTGCTGCCTCGGGCACCTTATGGTCGTTCTCCTGTGAGTTTAGATTATCGAATCCGACGCAAAAATGGTAGTTAATTGTAACGTTTAGGGCCTCCTAATGACGATGGGACACTCAAATTGCGTCGAGATTCAATACATCGTCCTCCAGCCGACTTGTCTCCAAGGGTCTAATGCTGCCTCGGGCACCTTGTGGTCGTTCTCCTGTGAGTCTATATTTTCGAATCCGACGCAAAAATGATAGTGAATAGTAACGTTCAGGGCCTCCTAATGACGATGGGACACTCAAATTGCGTCGAGATTCAATACATCGTCCTCCAGCCGACTTGTCTCCAAGGGACTGTTGCTGCCTCGGGCACCTTATGGTCGTTCTCCTGTGAGTTTAGATTATCGAATCCGACGCAAAAATGATAGTTAATTGTAACGTTTAGGGCCTCCTAATGACGATGGGACACTCAAATTGCGTCGAGATTCAATACATCGTCCTCCAGCCGACTTGTCTCCAAGGGTCTAATGCTGCCTCGGGCACCTTGTGGTCGTTCTCCTGTGAGTCTATATTTTCGAATCCGACGCAAAAATGATAGTGAATAGTAACGTTCAGGGCCTCCTAATGACGATGGAACACTCAAATTGCGTCGAGATTCAATACATCGGCCTCCAGCCGACTTGTCTCCAAGGATCTGTTGCTGCCTCGAGCACCGTATGAACTTCTCCTGTGAGTAGATTTTCGAATCCGACGCAAAAATGATAGTTAGTTGTAACGTTTAGGGCCTCCTAATGACGATAGAAGACTCAAATTGCGTCGAGATTCAATACATCTACCTCCAGCCGACTTGTATAAAAGGGGATATTGCAGTCTCGTGCACCATATGATCCTCCTCCAGTTAGTAGATTTTCGAATCCGACGCTAAAATGATAGTTAACTGTAGCGTTCAGGGCCTCCTAATGCCGATGGAACACTCAATTTGCGTCGAGATTCAATACATCTCCCTCCAGCCGACTTGTCTCCAAGGGTCTGTTGCTGCCTCGGGCACCTTATGGTCGTTCTCCTGTGAGTTTAGATTATCGAATCCGACGCAAAAGTGATAGTTAATTGTAACGTTTAGGGCCTCCTAATGACTATGGAACACTCAAATTGCGTCGAGATTCAACACATCGGCCTCCAGCCGACTTGTCTCCAAGGGACTGTTGCTGCCTCGGGCACCTTATGGTCGTTCTCCTGTGAGTTTAGATTATCGAATCCGACGCAAAAATGATAGTTAATTGTAACGTTTAGGGCCTCCTAATGACGATGGGACACTCAATTTGCGTCGAGATTCAATACATCGTCCTCCAGCCGACTTGTCTACAAGGGTCTAATGCTGCCTCGGGCACCTTGTGGTCGTTCTCCTGTGAGTCTATATTTTCGAATCCGACGCAAAAATGATAGTGAATAGTAACGTTCAGGGCCTCCTAATGACGATGGGACACTCAAATTGCGTCGAGATTCAATACATCGTCCTCCAGCCGACTTCTCTCCAAGGGTCTGTTGCTGCCTCGGGCACCTTATGGTCGTTCTCCTGTGAGTTTAGATTATCGAATCCGACGCTAAAATGACAGTTAACTGTAACGTTCAGGGCCTCCTAATGCCGATGGAACACTCAAATTGCGTCGAGATTCAATACATCGGCCTCCAGCCGACTTGTCACCAAGGGTCTATTGCTGTCTCGGGCACCTTATGGTCGTTCTCCTGTGAGTTTAGATTATCGAATCCAACGCAAAAATGATAGTGAATTGTAACGTTCAGGGCCTCCTAATGCCGATGGAACACTCAAATTGCGTCGAGATTCAATACATCGGCCTCCAGCCGACTTGTCTCCAAGGGTCTATTGCTGCCTCGGGCACCTTATGGTCGTTCTCCTGTGATTCTAGATTTTCGAATCCGACGCAAAAATGATAGTTAATTGTAACGTTCAGGGCCTTGTAATGACGATGGAACACTCAAATTGCGTCGAGATTCAATACATCGGCCTCCAGCCGACTTGTCTCCAAGGGTCTGTTGCTGCCTCGAGCACCGTATGAACTTCTCCTGTGAGTAGATTTTTGAATCCGACGCTAAAATGATAGTTAATTGTAAGGTTCAGGGCCTCCTAATGACGATGGAACACTCAAATTGCGTCGAGATTCAATACATCGGCCTCCAGCGGACTTGTCTCCAAGGGGATATTGCTGTCTCGAGCACCGTATGAACTTCTCCTGTGAGTAGATTTTCGAATCCGACGCTAAAATGATTGTTAATTGTAACGTTCAGGGCCTCCTAATGACGATGGAACACTCAAATTGCGTCCAGAATCAATACATCTGATTCCAGTCGACTTGTCTCCAAGGGTCTATTGCTGCCTCGAGCACCGTATGAACTTCTCCTGTGAGTAGATTTTCGAATCCGACGCATAAATGATAGTCAATTGCAACGTTCAGGGACTCCTAAAGACGATGGAACACTCAAATTGCGTCGAGAGTCAATACATCGACCTCCAGTCGACTTGTATCCAACGGGATATTGCAGTCTCGTGCACCATATAATCTTTCTCCTGTTAGTAGATTTTCGAATCCGACACTAAAATGATAGTCAATTGCAACGTTCAGGGACTCCTAAAGACGATGGAACACTCAAATTGCGTCGAGAGTCAATACATCGACCTCCAGTCGACTTGTATCCAAGAGGATATTGCAGTCTCGTGCACCATATGATCCTCCTCCAGTTAGTAGATTTTCGAATCCGACGCTAAAATGATAGTTAACTGTAGCGTTCAGGGCCTCCTAATGCCGATGGAACACTCAATTTGCGTCGAGATTCAATACATCTTCCTCCAGCCGACTTGTCTCCAAGGGTCTGTTGCTGCCTCGGGCACCTTATGGTCGTTCTCCTGTGAGTTTAGATTATCGAATCCGACGCAAAAATGATAGTTAATTATAACGTTTAGGGCCTCCTAATGACTATGGAACACTCAAATTGCGTCGAGATTCAACACATCGGCCTCCAGCCGACTTGTCTCCAAGGGTCTGTTGCTGCCTCGGGCACCTTATGGTCGTTCTCCTGTGAGTTTAGATTATCGAATCCGACGCAAAAATGATAGTTAATTGTAACGTTTAGGGCCTCCTATTGACGATGGGACACTCAAATTGCGTCGAGATTCAATACATCGTCCTCCAGCCGACTTGTCTCCAAGGGTCTAATGCTGCCTCGGGCACCTTGTGGTCGTTCTCCTGTGAGTCTATATTTTCGAATCCGACGCAAAAATGATAGTGAATAGTAACGTTCAGGGCCTCCTAATGACGATGGGACACTCAAATTGCGTCGAGATTCAATACATCGTCCTCCAGCCGACTTGTCTCCAAGGGTCTGTTGCTGCCTCGGGCACCTTATGGTCGTTCTCCTGTGAGTTTAGATTATCGAATCCGACGCAAAAATGATAGTTAATTGTAACGTTTAGGGCCTCCTAATGACGATGGGACCCTAAAATTGCGTCGAGATTCAATACATCGTCCTCCAGCCGACTTGTCTCCAAGGGTCTAATGCTGCCTCGGGCACCTTGTGGTCGTTCTCCTGTGAGTCTATATTTTCGAATCCGACGCAAAAATGATAGTGAATAGTAACGTTCAGGGCCTCCTAATGACGATGGAACACTCAAATTGCGTCGAGATTCAATACATCGGCCTCCAGCCGACTTGTCTCCAAGGGTCTGTTGCTGCCTCGAGCACCGTATGAACTTCTCCTGTGAGTAGATTAATGAATCCGACGCAAAAATGATAGTTAGTTGTAACGTTTAGGGCCTCCTAATGACGATAGAAGACTCAAATTGCGTCGAGATTCAATACATCGACCTCCAGCCGACTTGTATAAAAGGGGATATTGCAGTCTCGTGCACCATATGATCCTCCTCCTGTTAGTAGATTTTCGAATCCGACGCTAAAATGATAGTTAACTGTAGCGTTCAGGGCCTCCTAATGCCGATGGAACACTCAATTTGCGTCGAGATTCAATACATCTTCCTCCAGCCGACTTGTCTCCAAGGGTCTGTTGCTGCCTCGGGCACCTTATGGTCGTTCTCCTGTGAGTTTAGATTATCGAATCCGACGCAAAGGTGATAGTTAATTGTAACGTTTAGGGCCTCCTAATGACTATGGAACACTCAAATTGCGTCGAGATTCAACACATCGGCCTCCAGCCGACTTGTCTCCAAGGGTCTGTTGCTGCCTCGGGCACCTTATGGTCGTTCTCCTGTGAGTTTAGATTATCGAATTCGACGCAAAAATGATAGTTAATTGTAACGTTTAGGGCCTCCTAATGACGATGGGACACTCAAATTGCGTCGAGATTCAATACATCGTCCTCCAGCCGACTTGTCTCCAAGGGTCTAATGCTGCCTCGGGCACCTTGTGGTCGTTCTCCTGTGAGTCTATATTTTCGAATCCGACGCAAAAATGATAGTGAATAGTAACGTTCAGGGCCTCCTAATGACGATGGGACACTCAAATTGCGTCGAGATTCAATACATCGTCCTCCAGCCGACTTCTCTCCAAGGGTCTGTTGCTGCCTCGGGCACCTTATGGTCGTTCTCCTGTGAGTTTAGATTATCGAATCCGACGCTAAAATGACAGTTAACTGTAACGTTCAGGGCCTCCTAATGCCGATGGAACACTCAAATTGCGTCGAGATTCAATACATCGGCCTCCAGCCGACTTGTCACCAAGGGTCTATTGCTGCCTCGGGCACCTTATGGTCGTTCTCCTGTGAGTTTAGATTATCGAATCCGACGCAAAAATGATAGTGAATTGTAACGTTCAGGGCCTCCTAATGCCGATGGAACACTCAAATTGCGTCGAGATTCAATACATCGGCCTCCAGCCGACTTGTCTCCAAGGGTCTGTTGCTGCCTCGAGCACCGTATGAACTTCTCCTGTGAGTAGATTAATGAATCCGACGCAAAAATGATAGTTAATTGTAACGTTTAGGGCCTCCTAATGACGATAGAAGACTCAAATTGCGTCGAGATTCAATACATCGACCTCCAGCCGACTTGTATCCAAGGGGATATTGCAGTCTCGTGCACCATATGATCCTCCTCCTGTTAGTAGATTTTCGAATCCGACGCTAAAATGATAGTTAACTGTAGCGTTCAGGGCCTCCTAATGCCGATGGAACACTCAATTTGCGTCGAGAATCAATACATCTTCCTCCAGACGACTTGTCTCCAAGGGTCTGTTGCTGCCTCGGGCACCACATGGTCGTTCTCCTGTGAGTTTAGATTATCGAATCCGATGCAAAAATGATAGTTAATTGTAACGTTTAGGGCCTCCTAATGACTATGGAACACTCAAATTGCGTCGAGATTCAACACATCGGCCTCCAGCCGACTTGTCTCCAAGGGTCTGTTGCTGCCTCGGGCACCTTATGGTCGTTCTCCTGTGAGTTTAGATTATCGAATCCGACGCAAAAATGATAGTTAATTGTAACGTTTAGGGCCTCCTAATGACGATGGGACACTCAAATTGCGTCGAGATTCAATACATCGTCCTCCAGCCGACTTGTCTCCAAGGGTCTAATGCTGCCTCGGGCACCTTGTGGTCGTTCTCCTGTGAGTCTATATTTTCGAATCCGACGCAAAAATGATAGTGAATAGTAACGTTCAGGGCCTTGTAATGACGATGGAACACTCAAATTGCGTCGAGATTCATTACATCGGCCTCCAGCCGACTTGTCTCCAAGGGTCTAATTTTGCCTCGGGCACCTTATGGTCGTTGTCCTGTGAGTTTCGATTATCGAATCCGACGCAAAAATGATAGTTAATTGTAACGTTCAGGGCGACCTAATGACAATGGACCACTCAAATTGCGTCGATATTCAATACAACGGCCTCCAGTCGACTTGTCTCCAATGGGTATATTGCTGTCTCGAGCACCGTATGAACTTCTCGTGTGAGTAGATTTTCGAATCCGACGCGAAACTGATAGTTAATTGTAAGGTTTAAGGCCTCCTAATGACGATGGAACACTCAAATTGCGTCGATATTCAGTACATCGGCCTCCAGCCGACTTGTATCCAAGGGGATATTGCAGTCTCGTGCACCATATGATCCTTCTCCTGTTAGCAGATCTTCGAATCCGACGCTAAAATGATAGTTAACTGTAACGTTCAGGGCCTCCTAATGCCGAAGGAACACTCAAATTGCGTCGAGATTCAATACATCGTCCTCCAGCCGACTTGTCTCCAAGGGTCTGTTGCTGCCTCGGGCACCTTATGGTCGTTCTCCTGTTAGTTTAGATTATCGAATCCGACGCAAAAATGATAGTTAATAATAACGTTTAGCGCCTCCTAATGACGATGGGACACTCAAATTGCGTCGATATTCAATACATCGTCCTCCAGCCGACTTGTCTCCAAGGGTCTAATGCTGCCTCGGGCACCTTATGGTCGTTCTCCTGTGAGTCTAGATTTTCGAATCCGACGCAAAAATGATAGTGAATAGTAACGTTCAGGGCCTTGTAATGACGATGGAACCCTCAAATTGCGTCGATATTCAATACATCGGCCTCCAGTCGACTTGTCTCCAAAGGGTATATTGCTGTCTCGAGCACCGTATGAACTTCTCCTGTGAGTAGATTTTCGAATCCGACGAAAAACTGATAGTTAATTGCAAGGCTCAGGGCCTCCTAATGACGATGGAACACTCATTTTGCGTCGCGATCCAATACATCGTCCTCCAACCGACTTGTCTCCAAGGGTCAATAGCTGCCACGGGCACCTTGTGATCGTTCTGCTGTGAGTCTAGATTTTCGAATCCGACGCGAAACTGACAGTTAATTGTAACGTTCAGCGCCTCCTAGTGACGATGGAACACTCAAATTGCATCGAGATTCAATACATCGTCCTCCAGCCGACTTGTCTCAAAGGGTCTATTGCTGCCTCGGGCACCTTATGGTCGTTCTCTTGTGAGTCTAGATTTACGTATCCGACGCGAAAAAGATAGTTAATTGTAACGTTCAGGGCCTTGTAATGACGATGGAACACTGAAATTGAGTCGAGATTCACTACATCGTCCTCCAGCCGACTTGTCTCCAAGGGGATATCGCTGCCTCGGGCACCACATGGTCCTTCTCCTGTGAGTCTAGATTTTCGAATCCGACGCTAAAATGATAGTGAATTGTAACGTTCAGCGCCTCCTAATGACGATAGAAGTGTCAAATTGCGTCGAGATTCAATACATCGTCCTCCAGCCGACTTGTCTCAAAGGGTCTATTGCTGCCTCGGGCACCTTATGGTCGTTCTCCTGTGAGTCTAGATTTTCGAATCCGACGCAAAAACGATAGTTACTTGTAACGTTCAGGGCCTTGTAATGAGGATGGAACACTCAAATTACGTCGAGATTCAATACATCGGCCTCCAGCCGACTTGTCTCCAAGGGTCTGTTGCTGCCTCGGGCACCTTATGGTCGTTCTCCTGTGAGTCTAGATTTTCGAATCCGACGCAAGAATGATAGTTAATTGTAACGTTCAGGGCCTTCTAATGACGATGGAACACTCAAATTGCGTCGAGAGTCAATACATCGACCTCCAGTCGACTTGTATCCAATGGGATATTGCAGTCTCGTGCACCATATGATCCTTCTCCTGTTAGTAGATTTTCGAATCCGACGCTAAGATGATAGTTAACTGTAGCGTTCAGGGCCTCCTAATGCCGATGGAACACTCAATTTGCGTCGAGATTCAATACATCTTCCTCCAGCCGACTTGTCTCAGAGGGTCTGTTGCTGCCTCGGGCACCTTATGGTCGTTCTCCTGTGAGTTTAGATTATCGAATCCGACGCAAAAATGATAGTTAATTGTAACGTTTAGGGCCTCCTAATGACGATGGAACACTCAAATTGCGTCGAGATTCAACACATCGGCCTCCAGCCGACTTGTCTCCAAGGGTCTGTTGCTGCCTCGGGCACCTTATGGTCGTTCTCCTGTGAGTTTAGATTATCGAATCCGACGCAAAAATGATAGTTAATTGTAACGTACAGGGCGACCTAATGACGATGGAACACTCAAATTGCGTCGATATTCAATACATCGGCCTCCAGTCGACTTGTCTCCAAAGGGTATATTGCTGTCTCGAGCACCGTATGAACTTCTCCTGTGAGTAGATTTTCGAATCCGACGCGAAACTGATAGTTAATTGTAAGGTTTAGGGCCTCCTAATGACGATGGAACACTCAAATTGCGTCGATATTCAATACATCGGCCTCCAGCCGACTTGTATCCAAGGGGATATTGCTGCATCGGGCACCTTATGGTCCGTCTCCAGTGAGTCTAGATTTTCGAATCCGACGAAAAACTGATAGTTAATTGCAAGGCTCAGGGCCTCCTAATGACGATGGAACACTCATTTTGCGTCGCGATCCAATACATCGTCCTCCAACCGACTTGTCTCCAAGGGTCAATAGCTGCCACGGGCACCTTGTGATCGTTCTGCTGTGAGTCTAGATTTTCGAACACGACGCAAAATCTGATTGTTAATTGTAACGTTCAGGGCCACCTAATGACGATGGAACACTCAAATTGAGTCGAGATTCAATACATCGACCTCCAGCCGACTTGTCTCCAAGGGGATATTGCTGCCTCGGGCTCCATGTGGGCCGTCGCCTGTGAGTCTAGATTTTCGAATCCGACGCGAAACTGATAGTTAATTGTAACGTTCAGCGCCTCCTAGTGACGATGGAACACTCAAATTGCATCGAGATTCAATACATCGTCCTCCAGCCGACTTGTCTCAAAGGGTCTATTGCTGCCTCGGGCACCTTATGGTCGTTCTCCTGTGGGTCTAGATTTACGAATCCGACGCAAAGAAGATAGTTAATTGTAATGTTCAGGGCCTTGTAATGACGATGGAACACTCAAATTGCGTCGAGATTCAATACATCGGCCTCCAGCCGACTTGTCTCCAAGGGTCTGTTGCTGCCTCGGGCACCTTATGGTCGTTCTCCTGTGAGTTTAGATTATCGAATCCGACTCAAAAATGATAGTTAATTGTGACGTTTAGGGCCTCCTAATGCCGATGGAACACTCAAATTGCGTCGAGATTCAATACATCGGCCTCCAGCCGACTTGTCTCCAAGGGGATATTGCTGTCTCGTGCACCATATGATCCTTCTCCTGTTAGTAGATTTTCGAATCCGACGCTAAGATGATAGTTAACTGTGGCGTTCAGGGCCTCCTAATGCCGATGGAACACTCAATTTGCGTCGAGATTCAATACATCTTCCTCCAGCCGACTTGTCTCCAAGGATCTGTTGCTGCCTCGGGCACCTTATGGTCGTTCTCCTGTGAGTTTAGATTTTCGAATCCGACGCAAAAATGATAGTGACTAGTAACGTTCAGGGCCTTGTAATGACGATGGAACACTTAAATTGCGTCGAGATTCAATACATCGGCCTCCAGCCGACTTGTCTCCAAGGATCTAATGCTGCCTCGGGCACCTTATGGTCGTTGTCCTGTGAGTTTCGATTATCGAATCCGACGCAAAAATGATAGTTAATTGTAACGTTCAGGGCGACCTAATGACAATGGACCACTCAAATTGCGTCGATATTCAATACATCGGCCTCCAGTCGACTTGTCTCCAATGGGTGTATTGCTGTCTCGAGCACCGTATGAACTTCTCCTGTGAGTAGATTTTCGAATCCGACGCGAAACTGATAGTTAATTGTAAGGTTTAAGGCCTCCTAATGACGATGGAACACTCAAATTGCGACGATATTCAATACATCGGCCTCCAGCCGACTTGTATCCAAGGGGATATTGCAGTCTCGTGCACCATATGATCCTTGTCCTGTTAGCAGATTTTCGAATCCGACGCTAAAATGATAGTTAATTGTAACGTTTAGGGCCTCCTAATGACGATGGGACACTCAAATTGCGTCGAGATTCAATACCTCGTCCTCCAGCCGACTTGTCTCCAAGGGTCTAATGCTGCCTCGGGCACCTTATGGTCGTTCTCCTGTGAGTCTAGATTTTCGAATCCGACGCAAAAATGATAGTGAATAGTAACGTTCAAGGCCTTGTAATGACGATGGAACCCTCAAATTGCGTCGAGATTCAATACATCGGCCTCCAGCCGACTTGTCTCCAAGGGTCTAATGCTGCCTCGGGCACCTTTTGGTCGTTCTCCTGTGAGTTTAGATTATCGAATCCGACGCAAAAATGATAGTTAATTGTAACGTACAGGGCGACCTAATGACGATGGAACACTCAAATTGCGTCGATATTCAATACATCGGCCACCAGTCGACTTGTCTCCAAGGGGTATATTGCTGTCTCGAGCACCGTATGAACTTCTCCTGTGAGTAGATTTTCGAATCCGACGCGAAACTGATAGTTAATTGTAAGGTTTAGGGCCTCGTAATGACGATGGAACACTCAAATTGCGTCGATATTCAATACATCGGCCTCCAGCCGACTTGTATCCGAGAGGATATTGCTGCATCGGGCACCTTATGGTCCCTCTCCAGTGAGTCTAGATTTTCGAATCCGACGAAAAACTGATAGTTAATTGCAAGGCTCAGGGCCTCCTAATGACGATGGAACACTCATTTTGCGTCGCGATCCAATACATCGTCCTCCAACCGACTTGTCTCCAAGGGTCAATAGCTGCCACGGGCACCTTGTGATCGTTCCGCTGTGAGTCTAGATTTTCGAACACGACGCAAAATCTGATTGTTAATTGTAACGTTCAGGGCCACCTAATGACGATGGAACACTCAAATTGAGTCGAGATTCAATACATCGACCTCCAGCCGACTTGTCTCCAAGGGGATATTGCTGCCTCGGGCTCCATGTGGTCCGTCTCCTGTGAGTCTAGATTTTCGAATCCGACGCGAAACTGATAGTTAATTGTAACGTTCAGCGCCTCCTAGTGACGATGGAACACTCAAATTGCATCGAGATTCAATACATCGTCCTCCAGCCGACTTGTCTCCAAGGATCTGTTGCTGCCTCGGGCACCTTATGGTCGTTCTCCTGTGAGTTTAGATTTTCGAATCCGACGCAAAAATGATAGTGAATAGTAACGTTCAGGGCCTTCTAATGACGATGGGACACTCAAATTGCGTCGAGATTCTATACATCGTCCTCCAGCCGACTTGTCTCCAAAGGTCTAATGCTGCCTTGGGCACCTTATGGTCGTTCTCCTGTGAGTCTAGATTTTCGAATCCGACGCAAAAATGATAGTTAATTGTAACGTTCAGGGCCTTGTAATGACAATGGAACCCTCAAATTGCGTCGAGATTCAATACATCTGCCTCCAGCCGACTTGTCTCCAAGGGTCTATTGCTGCCTCGGGCACCTTATGGTCGTTCTCCTGTGAGTCTAGATATTCGAATCCGACGCAAAAATGATAGTTAATTGTAACGTTCAGGGCCTTGTAATGACGATGGAACACTCAAATTGCGTCGAGATTCAATACATCGGCCTCCAGCCGACTTGTCTCCAAGGGGATATTGCTGTCTCGGGCAACATATGATCCTTCTCCTATGAGTCTAGATTTTCGAATCCGACGCAAAAATGATAGTGAATAGTAACGTTCGAGGCCTCCTAATGACGATAGAAGACTCAAATTGCGTCGAGATTCAATACATCGTCCCCCAGCCGATTTGTCTCCATGGGGATATTGCTGCTTTGGTCACCAAATGGTCCGTCTGCTGTGAGTCTAGAGTTTCGAATCCGACGAAAAACTGATAGTTAATTGTAACTTTCAGGGCCTTCTAATGACGATGGAACTCTCAAATTGCGTCGGGATTCAATAAATCGGCCTCCAGCCGACTTGTCTCAAATGGTCTATTGCTGCCTCGGGCACCTTATGGTCGTTCTCCTGTGAGTCTAGATTTTCGAATCCGACGCAAAAATGATAGTTACTTGTAACGTTCAGGGCCTTGTAATGACGATGGAACACTCAAATTGCGTCGAGATTCAATACATCGGCCTCCAGCCGACTTGTCTCCAAGGGTCTGTTGCTGCCTCGGGCACCTTATGGTCGTTCTCCTGTGAGTCTAGATTTTCGAATCCGACGCATAAATGATAGTCAATTCTAACGTTCAGGGACTCCTAATGACGATGGAACACTCAAATTGCGTCGAGAGTCAATACATCGACCTCCAGTCGACTTGTATCCAAGGGGATATTGCAGTCTCGTGCACCATATGATCCTTCTCCTGTTAGTAGATTTTCGAATCCGAAGCGAAACTGATAGTTAACTGTAACGTTCAGATCCTCCTAATGCCGATGGAACACTCAAATTGCGTCGAGATTCAATACATCGGCCTCCAGCCGACTTGTCTCCAAGGGTCTATTGCTGCCTCGGGCACCTTATGGTCGTTCTCCTGTGAGTTTAGATTATCGAATCCGACGCAAAACTGATTGTTAATTGTAACGTTCAGGGCCACCCAATGACGATGGAACACTCAAATTGAGTCGAGATTCAATACATCGACCTCCAGTCGACTTGTCTCCAAGGGTCTATTGCTGCCTCGGGCACCTTATGGTCGTTCTCCTGTGTGTCTAGATTTTCGAATCCGACGCAAAAATGATAGTTAATTGTAACGTTCAGGGCCTCCTATTGACGATGGAACACTCAAATTGCGTCGAGATGCAATACATCGACCTCCAGTCGACTTGTATCCAAGGGGATATTGCAGTCTCGTGCACCATATGATCCTTCTCCTGTTAGTAGATTTTCTAATCCGAAGCGAAACTGATAGTTAACTGTAACGTTCAGGGCCTCCTAATGCCGATGGAACACTCAAATTGCGTCGAGATTCAATACATCGGCCTCCAGCCGACTTGTCTCCAAGGGTCTATTGCTGTCTCCAGCACCTTGCGGTCGTTCTCCTGTGAGTTTAGATTATCGAATCTGACGCAAAAATGATAGTTAATTGTAACGTTTAGGGCCTCCTAATAACAATGGGACACTCAAATTGCGTCGAGATTCAATACATCGTCCTCCAGCCGACTTGTCTCAAAGGGTCTGTTGCTGCCTCGAGCACCGTATGAACTTCTCCTGTGAGTAGATTATTGAATCCGACGCATAAATGATAGTTAATTGTATCGTTTAGGGCCTCCTAATGACGGTAGAAGACTCAAATTGCGTCGAGATTCAATACATCGACCTCCAGCCGACTTGTAACCAAGGGGATATTGCAGTCTCGTGCACCATATGATCCTTCTCCTGTTAGTAGATTTTCGAATCCGACGCTAAAATGATAGTTAACTGTAGCGTTCAGGGCCTCCTAATGCCGATGGAACACTCAATTTGCGTCGAGATTCAATACATCTTCCTCCAGCCGACTTGTCTCCAAGGGTCTGTTGCTGCCTCGGGCACCTTATGGTCGTTCTCCTGTGAGTTTAGATTATCGAATCCGACGCAAAAATGATAGTTGATTGTAACGTTCAGGGCGACCTAATGACAATGGACCACTCAAATTGCGTCGATATTCAATACATCGGCCTCCAGTCGACTTGTCTCCAAGGGGTATATTGCTGTCTCGAGCACCGTATGAACTTCTCCTGTGAGTAGATTTTCGAATCCGACGCGAAACTGATAGTTAATTGTAAGGTTTAGGGCCTCCTAATGACGATGGAACACTCAAATTGCGTCGATATTCAATACATCGGCCTCCAGCCGACTTGTATCCAAGGGGTTATTGCTGTATCGGGCACCTTATGGTCCGTCTCCAGTGAGTCTAGATTTTCGAATCCGACGAAAAACTGATAGTTAATTGCAAGGCTCAGGGCCTCCTAATGACGATGGAACACTCATTTTGCGTCGCGATCCAATACATCGTCCTCCAACCGACTTGTCTCCAAGGGTCAATAGCTGCCACAGGCACCATATGGTCGTATTCCTGTGAGTCTAGATTTTCGAATTCGACGCAAAAATGATAGTTAATTGTAACGTTCAGGGCCTTCTAATGACGAAGGAACACTCAAATTGCGTCGAGATTCAATACATGGGCCTCCAGCCGACTTGTCTCCAAGGGGATATCGCTGCCTCGGGCACGTTATGGTCGTTCTCCTGTGAGTTTAGATTATCGAATCCGACGCAAAAATGATAGTTAATTGTAATGTTTAGGGCCTCCTAATGACGATGGGGCACTCAAATTGCGTCGAGATTCAATACATCGTCCTCCAGTCGACTTGTCTCCAAGGGTCTAATGCTGCCTTGGGCACCTTATGGTCGTTCTCCTGTGAGTCTAGATTTTCGAATCCGACGCAAAAATGATAGTTAATTGTAACGTTCAGGGCCTTGTAATGACAATGGAACCCTCAAATTGCGTCGAGATTCAATACATCGGCCTCCAGCCGACTTGTCTCCAAGGTGTATTGCTGCCTCGGGCACCTTATGGTCGTTCTCCTGTGAGTCTAGATTTTCGAATCCGACGCAAAATTGATAGTTAATTGTAACGTTCAGGGCCTTGTAATGACGATGGAACACTCAAATTGCGTCGAGATTCAATACATCGGCCTCCAGCCGACTTGTCTCCAAGGGGATATTGCTGTCTCGGGCACCATATGATCCTTCTCCTGTGAGTCTAGATTTTCGAATCCGACGCAAAAATGATAGTGAATAGTAACGTTCAGGGCCTCCTAATGACGATAGAAGACTCAAATTGCGTCGAGATTCAATACATCGTCCCCCAGCCGATTTGTCTCCATGGGGATATTGCTGCCTCTGTCACCAAATGGTCCGTCTGCTGTGAGTCTAGATTTTCGAATCCGACGAAAAACTGATAGTTAATTGTAACGTTCAGGGCCACCTAATGACGATGGAACTCTCAAATTGCGTCGGGATTCAATACATCGGCCTCCAGCCGACTTGTCTCTAAGGGTCTATTGCTGCCTCGGGCACCTTATGGTCGTTCTCCTGTGAGTCTAGATTTTCGAATCCGACGCAAAAAAGATAGTTAATTGTTACGTTCAGGGCCTTGTAATGACGATGGAACACTCAAATTGCGTCGAGATTCAATACATCGGCCTCCAGCCGACTTGTCTCCAAGGGTCTGTTGCTGCCTCGGGCCCCATTATGGTCGTTCTCCTGTGAGTTTAGATTATCGAATCCGACGCAAAAATGATAGTTAATTGTAACGTTTAGGGCCTCCTAATGCCGATGGAACACTCAAATTGCGTCGAGATTCAATACATCGGCTTCCAGCCGACTTGTCTCCAAGGGGATATTGCTGTCTCGGGCACCATATGATCCTTCTCCTGTGAGTCTAGATTTTCGAATCCGACGCAAAAATGATAGTGAATAGTAACGTTCAGGGCCACCTAATGACGATGGAACACTGAAATTGAGTCGAGATTCACTACATCGTCCTCCAGCCGACTTGTCTCCAAGGGGATATCGCTGCCTCGGGCACCACATGGTCCTTCTCCTGTGAGTCTAGGTTTTCGAATCCGACGCTAAAATGATAGTGAATTGTAACGTTCAGCGCCTCCTAATGACGATAGAAGTGTCAAATTGCGTCGAGATTCAATACATCGTCCTCCAGCCGACTTGTCTCAAAGGGTCTATTGCTGCCTCGGGCACCTTATGGTCGTTCTCCTCTGAGTCTAGATTTTCGAATCCGACGCAAAAATGATAGTTACTTGTAACGTTCAGGGCCTTGTAATGACGATGGAACACTCAAATTGCGTCGAGATTCAATACATCGGCCTCCAGCCGACTTGTCTCCAAGGGTCTGTTGCTGCCTCGGGAACCTTATGGTCGTTCTCCTGTGAGTCTAGATTTTCGAATCCGACGCCAAAATGATAGTTAATTGTAACGTTCAGGGCCTTGTAGTGACAATGGAACCCTCAAATTGCGTCGAGATTCAATACATCGGCCTCCAGCCGACTTGTCTCCAAGGGTCTATTGCTGCCTCGGGCACCTTATCGTCGTTCTCCTGTGAGTCTAGATTTTCGAATCCGACGCAAAAATGATAGTTACTTGTAACGTTCAGGGCGGAACACTCAAATTGCGTCGAGATTCAATACATCGGCCTCCAGCCGACTTGTCTCCAAGGGTCTGTTGCTGCCTCGTGCACCTTATGGTCGTTCTCCTGTGAGTCTAGATTTTCGAATCGGACGCAGGGCCTTGTAATGACGATGGAACACTCAAATTGCGTCGAGATTCAATACATGGGCCTCCAGCCGACTTGTCTCCAAGGGTCTATTGCTGCCTCGGGCACAATATGATCCTTCTCCTGTGAGTCTAGATTTTCGAATCCGACGCATAAATGATAGTCACTTCTAACGTTCAGGGACTCCTAATGACGATGGAACACTCAAATTGCGCCGAGAGTCAATACATCGACCTCCAGTCGACTTGTATCCAAGGGGAAATTGCAGTCTCGTGCACCATATGACCCTTCTCCTGTTAGTAGATTTTCGAATCCGACGTTAAAATGATAGTTAACTGTAACATTCAGGGCCTCCTAATGCCGATGGAACTCTCAAATTGCATCGAGATTCAATACATCGGCCTCCAGCCGACTTGTCTCCAAGGGTCTATTGCTGCCTCGGGCACCTTATGATCGTTCTCCTGTGAGTTTCGATTATCGAATCCGACGCAAAACTGAATGTCAATTGTAACGTTCAGGGCCACCCAATGACGATGGAACACTCAAATTGAGTCGAGATTCAATACATCGACCTCCAGCCGACTTGTCTCCAAGGGTCTATTGCTGCTTCGGGCACCTTATGGTCGTTCTCCTGTGTGTCTAGATTTTCGAATCCGACGCTAAAATGATAGTTAATTGTAACGTTCAGGGCCTCCTATTGGCGATGGAACACTCAAATTGCGTCGAGATTCAATACATCGGCCTCCAGCCGACTTGTCTCCAAGGGTCTATTGCTGCATCGGGCACCTTATGGTCGTTCTCCTGTGAGTTTAGATTATCGAATCCGACGCAAAAATGATAGTTAATTGTAACGTTTAGGGCCTTGTAATGACGATGGAACACTCAAATTGCGTCGAGATTCAATACATCGGCCTCCAGCCGACTTGTCTCCAAGGGTCTGTTGCTGCCTCGGGCACCTTATGGTCGTTCTCCTGTGAGTTTAGATTATCGAATCCGACGCAAAAATGATAGTTAATTGTAACGTTTAGGGCCTTGTAATGACGATGGAACACTCAAATCGGCCTCCAGCCGACTTGTCTCCAAGGGTCTGTTGCTGCCTCGGGCACCTTATGGTCGTTCTCCTGTGAGTTTAGATTATCGAATCCTACGCAAAAATGATAGTTAATTGTAACGTTTAGGGCCTTGTAATGACGATGGAACACTCAAATTGCGTCGAGATTCAATACATCGGCCTCCAGCCGACATCTCTCCAAGGGGATATCGCTGCCTCGATCACCACATGGTCCGTCTCCGGTGATTCTACGTATTCGAATCCGACGCAAAACTCATAGTTAATTGTAACGTTCAGGGCCTCCTATTGGCGATGGAACACTCAAATTGCGTCGAGATTCAATACATCGTCCTCCAGCCGACTTGTCTCCAAGGGTCTAATGCTGCCTCGGGCACCTTATGGTCGTTCTCTTGTAAGTCTAGATTTTCGAATCCGACGCAAAAATGATAGTTAATTGTAACGTTCAGCGCCTCCTGATGACGATAGAACTCTCAAATTGCGTCGAGATTCAATACATCGGCCTCCAGCCGACTTGTCTCCAAGGGGATATTGCTGTCTCGGGCACCTTATGGTCGTTCTCCTGTGAGTTTAGATTATCGAATCCGACGCAAAAATGATAGTTCATTGTAACGTTCAGGGCCTCCTAATGCCGATGAAACACTCAAATTGCGTCGAGATTCAATACATAGGCCTCCAGCGGACTTGTCTCGAAGGGGATTTGCTGTCTCGGGCACCATATGATCCTTCTCCTGTGAGTCTAGATTTTCGAATCCGACTCAAAAATGATAGTGAATAGTAACGAACAGCGCCTCCTGATGACGATAGAACTCTCAAATTGCGTCGAGATTCAATACATCGACCTCTAGCCGACTTCTCTCCAAGGGTCTATTGCTGCCTCGGCCACCTTATCGTCGTTCCCTTGTGAGTCTAGATTTTCGAATCCGACGCAAAAATAATAGTTAATTGTAACGTTCAGGGCCTCCTAATGCCGATGAAACACTCAAATTGCGTCGAGATTCAATACATAGGCCTCCAGCGGACTTGTCACCAAGGGGATATTGCTGTCTCGGGCACCATATGATCCTTCTCCTGTGAGTCTAGATTTTCGAATCCGACTCAAAAATGATAGTGAATAGTAACGCACAGCGCCTCCTGATGACGATAGAACTCTCAAATTGCGTCGAGATTCAATACATCGACCTCCAGCCGACTTGTCTCCAAGGGTCTATTGCTGCCTCGGGCACCTTATGGTCGTTCTCCTGTGAGTTTAGATTATCGAATTCGACGCAAAAATGATAGTTAATTGTAACGTTTAGGGCCTTATAATGACGATGGAACACTCAAATTGCGTCGAGATTGAATACATCGGCCTCCAGCCGACTTGTCTCCAAGGGTCTGTTGCTGCCTCGCGCACCTTATGGTCGTTCTCCTGTGAGTTTAGATTATCGAATCCGACGCAAATATGATATTTAATTGTAACGTTTAGGGCCTCCTAATGACGATGGAACACTCAAATTGCGTCGATATTCAATACATCGCCCTCCAGTCGATTTGTCTCCAAGGGGCATATTGCTGTCTCGAGCACCGTATGAACTTCTCCTGTGAGTAGATTTTCGAATCCGACGCTAAAATGATAGTTAATTGTATCGTTCAGGGCCTTGTAATGACGATGGAACACTCAAATTGCGTCGAGATTCAATACATCGGCCTCCAGCCGACTTGTCTCCAAGGGTCTGTTGCTGCCTCGGGCACCTTATGGTCGTTCTCCTGTGAGTTTAGATTATCGAATCCGACGCAAAAATGATAGTTAATTGTAACGTTTAGGGCCTCCTAATGACGATGGAACACTCAAATTGCGTCGAGATTCAATACATCGGCCTCTAGCCGACTTGTCTCCAAGGGGATATCGCTGCCTCGGGCACCACATGGTCCGTCTCCGGTGATTCTACGTTTTCGAATCCGACGCAAAACTCATAGTTAATTGTAACGTTCAGGGCCTCCTATTGGCGATGGAACACTGAAGTTGCGCCGAGATTCAATACATCGACCTCCAGCCGACTTGTCTCCAAGGGTCTATTGCTGCCTCGGGCACCTTATGGTCGTTCTTCTGTGAGTTTAGATTATCGAATCCGACGCAAAAATGATAGTTAATTGTAACGTTTAGGGCCTCCTAATGACGATGGGACACTCAAATTGCGTCGAGATTCAATACTTCTTCCTCCAGCCGACTTGTCTACAAGGGGATATTGCTGCCTCGGGCTCCATGTGGTCCGTCTCCTGTGAGTCTAGATTTTCCAATCCGACTCGAAACTGATAGTGAAATGTAAGGTTCAGGGCCTCCTAATGACGATGGAACACTCAAATTGCGTCGAGATTCAATACATCGGCCTCCAGCCGACTTGTCTCCAAGGGGATATTGCTGTCTCGGGTACCTTATGGTCGTTCTCCTGTGATTTTAGATTATCGAATCCGACGCAAAAATGATAGATAATTGTAACGTTTAGGGCCTCCTAATGACGATGGAACACTCAAATTGCGTCGAGATTCAATACATCGGCCTCCAGCCGACTTGTCTCCAAGGGGATATTGCTGTCTCGGGTACCTTATGATCCTTCTCCTGTGAGTCTAGATTTTCGAATCCGACGCAAAATTGATAGTGAATAGTAACGTTCAGGGCCACCTAATGACGATGGAACACTGAAATTGAGTCGAGATTCACTACATCGTCCTCCAGCCGACTTGTCTCCAAGGGGATATCGCTGCCTCGGGCACCACATGGTCCTTCTCCTGTGAGTCTAGATTTTCGAATCCGACGCTAAAATGATAGTGAATTGTAACGTTCAGCGCCTCCTAATGACGATAGAAGTGTCAAATTGCGTCGAGATTCAATACATCGTCCTCCAGCCGACTTGTCTCAAAGGGTCTATTGCTGCCTCGGGCACCTTATGGTCGTTCTCCTCTGAGTCTAGATTTTCGAATCCGACGCAAAAATGATAGTTACTTGTAACGTTCAGGGCCTTGTAATGACGATGGAACACTCAAATTGCGTCGAGATTCAATACATCGGCCTCCAGCCGACTTGTCTCCAAGGGTCTGTTGCTGCCTCGGGAACCTTATGGTCGTTCTCCTGTGAGTCTAGATTTTCGAATCCGACGCCAAAATGATAGTTAATTGTAACGTTCAGGGCCTTGTAATGACAATGGAACCCTCAAATTGCGTCGAGATTCAATACATCGGCCTCCAGCCGACTTGTCTCCAAGGGTCTATTGCTGCCTCGGGCACCTTATCGTCGTTCTCCTGTGAGTCTAGATTTTCGAATCCGACGCAAAAATGATAGTTACTTGTAACGTTCAGGGCCTTGTAATGACGATGGAACACTCAAATTGCGTCGAGATTCAATACATCGGCCTCCAGCCGACTTGTCTCCAAGGGTCTGTTGCTGCCTCGGGCACCTTATGGTCGTTCTCCTGTGAGTCTAGATTTTCGAATCGGACGCAGGGCCTTGTAATGACGATGGAACACTCAAATTGCGTCGAGATTCAATACATGGGCCTCCAGCCGACTTGTCTCCAAGGGTCTATTGCTGCCTCGGGCACAATATGATCCTTCTCCTGTGAGTCTAGATTTTGGAATCCGACGCAAAACTGAATGTCAATTGTAACGTTCAGGGCCACCCAATGACGATGGAACACTCAAATTGAGTCGAGATTCAATACATCGACCTCCAGCCGACTTGTCTCCAAGGGTCTATTGCTGCTTCGGGCACCTTATGGTCGTTCTCCTGTGTGCCTAGATTTTCGAATCCGACGCTAAAATGATAGTTAATTGCAACGTTCAGGGCCTCCTATTGGCGATGGAACACTCAAATTGCGTCGAGATTCAATACATCGGCCTCCAGCCGACTTGTCTCCAAGGGTCTATTGCTGCATCGGGCACCTTATGGTCGTTCTCCTGTGAGTTTAGATTATCGAATCCGACGCAAAAATGATAGTTAATTGTACCGTTTAGGGCCTTGTAATGACGATGGAACACTCAAATTGCGTCGAGATTCAATACATCGGCCTCCAGCCGACTTGTCTCCAAGGGTCTAATGCTGCCTCGGGCACCTTATGGTCGTTCTCCTGTGAGTTTAGATTATCGAATCCGACGCAAAAATGATAGTTAATTGTAACGTTTAGGGCCTCCTAATGACGATGGGACACTCAAATTGCGTCGAGATTCAATACATCGTCCTCCAGCCGACTTGTCTCCGTGGGGATATTACTGCCTCCGGCGTCTTATGTTCGCTCTCATGTGAGTCTAGATTTTCGAATCCGACGCGAAACTGATTGTTAATTGTAACGTTTAGGGCCTCCTAATGACGATGGGACACTCAAATTGCGTCGAGATTCAATACATCGGCCTCCAGCCGACTTGTCTCCAAGGGGATATTGCTGTCTCGGGCACCTTATGGTCGTTCTCCTGTGAGTCTATATTTTCGAATCCGACGCAAAAATGATAGTTAATTGTAACGTTCAGGGCCTTCTAATGACGATGGAACACTCAAATTGCGTCGAGATTCAATACATCGGCCTCCAGCCGACTTCTCTCCAAGGGGATATCGCTGCCTCGATCACCACATGGTCCGTCTCCGGTGTTTCTACGTATTCGAATCCGACGCAAAACTCATAGTTAATTGTAACGTTCAGGGCCTCCTATTGGCGATGGAACACTCAAATTGCGTCGAGATTCAATACATCGTCCTCCAGTCGACTTGTCTCCAAGGGTCTAATGCTGCCTCGGGCACCTTATGGTCGTTCTCTTGTAAGTCTAGATTTTCGAATCCGACGCAAAAATGATAGTTAATTGTAACGTTCAGCGCCTCCTGATGACGATAGAACTCTCAAATTGCGTCGAGATTCAATACATCGGCCTCCAGCCGACTTGTCTCCAAGGTTATATTGCTGTCTCGGGCACCTTATGGTCGTTCTCCTGTGAGTTTAGATTATCGAATCCGACGCAAAAATGATAGTTCATTGTAACGTTCAGGGCCTCCTAATGCCGATGAAACACTCAAATTGCGTCGAGATTCAATACATAGGCCTCCAGCGGACTTGTCTCCAAGGGGATTTGCTGTCTCGGGCACCATATGATCCTTCTCCTGTGAGTCTAGATTTTCGAATCCGACTCAAAAATGATAGTGAATAGTAACGAACAGCGCCTCCTGATGACGATAGAACTCTCAAATTGCGTCGAGATTCAATACATCGACCTCTAGCCGACTTCTCTCCAAGGGTCTATTGCTGCCTCGGCCACCTTATCGTCGTTCCCTTGTGAGTCTAGATTTTCGAATCCGACGCAAAAATAATAGTTAATTGTAACGTTCAGGGCCTCCTAATGCCGATGAAACACTCAAATTGCGTCGAGATTCAATACATAGGCCTCCAGCGGACTTGTCTCCAAGGGGATATTGCTGTCTCGGGCACCATATGATCCTTCTCCTGTGAGTCTAGATTTTCGAATCCGACTCAAAAATGATAGTGAATAGTAACGCACAGCGCCTCCTGATGACGATAGAACTCTCAAATTGCGTCGAGATTCAATACATCGACCTCCAGCCGACTTGTCTCCAAGGGTCTATTGCTGCCTCGGGCACCTTATGGTCGTTCTCCTGTGAGTTTAGATTATCGAATTCGACGCAAAAATGATAGTTAATTGTAACGTTTAGGGCCTTATAATGACGATGGAACACTCAAATTGCGTCGAGATTGAATACATCGGCCTCCAGCCGACTTGTCTCCAAGGGTCTGTTGCTGCCTCGCGCACCTTATGGTCGTTCTCCTGTGAGTTTAGATTATCGAATCCGACGCAAATATGATATTTAATTGTAACGTTTAGGGCCTCCTAATGACGACGGAACACTCAAATTGCGTCGATATTCAATACATCGCCCTCCAGTCGATTTGTCTCCAAGGGGCATATTGCTGTCTCGAGCACCGTATGAACTTCTCCTGAGAGTAGATTTTCGAATCCGACGCTAAAATGATAGTTAATTGTAACGTTCAGGGCCTTGTAATGACGATGGAACACTCAAATTGCGTCGAGATTCAATACATCGGCCTCCAGCCGACTTGTCTCCAAGGGTCTGTTGCTGCCTCGGGCACCTTATGGTCGTTCTCCTGTGAGTATAGAGTATCGAATCCGACGCAAAAATGATAGTTAATTGTAACGTTTAGGGCCTCCTAATGACGATGGAACACTCAAATTGCGTCGAGATTCAATACATCGGCCTCTAGCCGACTTGTCTCCAAGGGGATATCGCTGCCTCGGGCACCACATGGTCCGTCTCCGGTGATTCTACGTTTTCGAATCCGACGCAAAACTCATAGTTAATTGTAACGTTAAGGGCCTCCTATTGGCGATGGAACACTGAAGTTGCGCCGAGATTCAATACATCGACCTCCAGCCGACTTGTCTCCAAGGGTCTATTGCTGCCTCGGGCACCTTATGGTCGTTCTTCTGTGAGTTTAGATTATCGAATCCGACGCAAAAATGATAGTTAATTGTAACGTTTAGGGCCTCCTAATGACGATGGGACACTCAAATTGCGTCGAGATTCAATACATCTTCCTCCAGCCGACTTGTCTACAAGGGGATATTGCTGCCTCGGGCTCCATGTGGTCCGTCTCCTGTGAGTCTAGATTTTCGAATCCGACTCGAAACTGATAGTTAAATGTAAGGTTCAGGGCCTCCTAATGACGATGGAACACTCTAATTGCGTCGAGATTCAATACATCGGCCTCCAGCCGACTTGTCTCCAAGGGGATATTGCTGTCTCGGGTACCTTATGGTCGTTCTCCTGTGATTTTAGATTATCGAATCCGACGCAAAAATGATAGTTAATTGTAACGTTTAGGGCCTCCTAATGACGATGGAACACTCAAATTTCGTCGAGATTCAATACATCGGCCTCCAGCCGACTTGTCTCCAAGGGTCTGTTGCTGCCTCGGGCACCTTATGGTCGTTCTCCTGTGAGTTTAGATTATCGAATCCGACGCAAAAATGATAGTTAATTGTAACGTTTAGGGCCTCCTAATGACGATGGGACACTCAAATTGCGTCGAGATTCAATACATCGTCCTCCACCCGACATGTCTCCATGGGGATATTACTGCCTCCGGCCTCTTATGTTCGCTCTCATGTAAGTCTAGATTTTCGAATCCGATGCGAAACTGATTGTTAATTGTAACGTTCAGGGCTTCCTAATGACGATGGAACACTCAAATTGCCTCGAGATTCAATACGTCGGCATTCAGCCGATTTGCCTCCAAGGGTCTATCGCTGCCTCGGGCACCGTATGGTCGTTCCCCTGTGTGTCAACATTTTAGAATCCGACGCAAAACTGATAGTTAAATGTAACATTCAGGGCCTCCTAATGACGATGGAACACTCAAATTGCGTCGCGATCCAATACATCGTCCTCCAGCCGACTTGTCTCCAAGGGTCTAATGCTGCCTCGGGCACCTTATGGTCGTTCTCTTGTAAGTCTAGATTTTCGAATCCGACGAAAAACTGATAGTTCATTATAACGTTCAGGGCGACCTAATGACGATGGAACACTCAAATTGCGTCGATTTTCAATACATCGGCCTCCAGTCGATTTGTCTCCAAGGGGTATATTGCTGTCTCGAGCACCGTATGAACCTCTCCTGTGAGTAGATTTTCGAATCCGACGCTAAAATGATTGTTAATTGTAACGTTCAGGGCCTCCTAATGACAATGGAACACTCAAATTGCGTCAAGAATCAATACATCGGATTCCAGCCGACTTGTCTCCAAGGGTCTATTGCTGCCTCGGGCACCTTATGGTCGTTCTCTTGTAAGTCTAGATTTTCGAATCCGACGCAAAAATGATAGTTAATTGTAACGTTCAGGGCCTCCTAATGACGATGGAACTCTCAAATTGCGTCAATATTCAATACATTGTCCTCCAGCCGACTTGTCTCCAAGGGTCTGTTGCTGCCTCGGGCACGATTATGGTCGTTCTCTTGTATGTCTAGATTTTCGAATCCGACGCAAAACTGATAGTTCATTATAACGTTCAGGGCGACCTAATGACGATGGAACACTCAAATTGCGTCGATTTTCAATACATCGGCCTCCAGTCGATTTGTCTCCAAGGGGTATATTGCTGTCTCGAGCACCGTATGAACCTCTCCTGTGAGTAGATTTTCGAATCCGACGCTAAAATGATTGTTAATTGTAACGTTCAGGGCCTCCCAATGACGATGGAACACTCAAATTGCGTCAAGAATCAATACATCGGTTTCCAGCCGACTTGTCTCCAAGGGTCTGTTGCTGCCTGGGGCACCTTATGGTCGTTCTCCTGTGAGTTTAGATTATCGAATCCGACGCAAAAATGACAGTTAATTGTAACGTTTAGGGCCTCCTAATGACGATGGAACACTCAAATTGCGTCGAGATTCAATACATCGTCCTCCAGCCGACTTGTCTCCAAGGGGATATCGCTGCCTCGGGCACAATATGATCCTTCTCCTGTGAGTCTAGATTTTCGAATCCGACGCAAAAATGTTAGTGAATTGTAACGTTCAGCGCCTCCTAATGACGATAGAAGACTCAAATTGCGTCGAGATTCAATACATCGTCCTCCAGCCGATTTGTCTCCAAGGGTCTAATGCTGCCTCGGGCACCTTATGGTCGTTCTCTTGTAAGTCTAGATTTTCGAATCCGACGCAAAAATGATAGTTAATTGTAACGTTCAGTGCCTCCTAATGACGATGGAAGTCTCAAATTGCGTCGCGATCCAATACATCGTCCTCCAGCCGACTTGTCTCCAAGGGTCTAATGCTGCCTCGGGCTCCATGTGGTCCGTCTCCTGTGATTCTAGATTTTCGAATCCAACAAAAAACTGATAGTTAATTGTAACATTCAGGGCCTCCTAATGACGATGGAAGTCTCAAATTGCGTCGCGATCCAATACATCGTCCTACAGCCGACTTGTCTACAAGGGGATATTGCTGCCTCGGGCACCTTATGGTCGTTCTCTTGTAAGTATAGATTTTCGAATGCGACGCAAAAATGATAGTTAATTGTAGCGTTCAGGGCCTCCTAATGACGATGGAACACTCAAATTGCGTCGAGATTCAATACATCGTCCTCCAGCCAATTTGTCTCCAAGGGGATATTGCTGCCTCGGGCACCAAATGGTCCGTCTGCTGTGAGTCTAGATTTTCGAATCCAACAAAAAACTGATAGTTAATTGTAACATTCAGGGCCCCCTAATGACGATGGAAGTCTCAAATTGCGTCGCGATCCAATACATCGTCCTCCAGCCGACTTGTCTCCAAGGGTCTAATGCTGCCTCGGGCTCCATGTGGTCCGTCTCCTGTGATTCTAGATTTTCGAATCCAACAAAAAACTGATAGTTAATTGTAACATTCAGGGCCTCCTAATGACGATGGAAGTCTCAAATTGCGTCGCGATCCAATACATCGTCCTACAGCCGACTTGTCTACAAGGGGATATTGCTGCCTCGGGCACCTTATGGTCGTTCTCTTGTAAGTATAGATTTTCGAATGCGACGCAAAAATGATAGTTAATTGTAGCGTTCAGGGCCTCCTAATGACGATGGAACTCTCAAATTGCGTCGAGATTCAATACATCGTCCTCCAGCCGACTTGTCTCCAAGGGTCTATTGCTGCCTCGGGCACCGTATGGTCGTACTCCTGAGAGTCTAGATTTTAGAATCCGACGCAAAACTGATAGTTAAATGTAATGTTCAGGGCCTCTTAATGACGATGGAACACTCAAATTGCGTCGAGAGTCAATACATCTTCCTCCAGCCGACATGTCTACAAGGGGATATTGCTGCCTCGGGCTCCATGTGGTCCGTCTCCTGTGATTCTAGATTTTCGAATCCGACGCGAAACTGATAGTTAATTGTAAGGTTCAGGGCCTCCTAATGACGATGGAACACTCAAATTGCGTCGAGATTCAATACATCGACCTCCAGTCGACTTGTCTCCAAGGGTCTATTGCGGCCTCTGGCACCTTATGGTCGTTCTCCTGTGAGTCTAGATTTTCGAATCCGACGCAAAATGATAGTTAATTGTAACGTTCAGGGCCTCCTAATGCCGATGGAACACTCAAATTGCGTCGAGATTCAATACATCGGCCTCCAGCCGACTTGTCTCCAAGGGTCTATTGCTGCCTCGGGCACCTTATGGTCGTTCTCCTGTGAGTCTAGATTTTCGAATCCGACGCAAAAATGATAGTTAATTGTAACGTTCAGGGCCTCCTATTGGCGATGGAACACTCAAATTGCGTCGAGATTCAATACATCGGCCTCCAGTCGATTTGTCTCCAAGGGGTATATTGCTATCTCGAGCACCGTATGAACTTCTCCTGTGAGTAGATTATCGAATCCGACGCGAAACTGATAGTTCATTGTAAGGTTTAGGGCCTCCTAATGACGATGGAACACTCAAATTGCGTCGAGATTCAATATATCGGCCTCCAGCCGTCTTGTTTCCAACGGGATATTGCAGTCTCGTGCACCATATGATCCTTCTCCTGTTAGTAGATTTTCGAATCCGACGCTAAAATGATAGTTAACTGTAACGTTCAGGGCCTCCTAATGCCGATGGAACACTCAAATTGCGTCGAGATTCAATACATCGGCCTCCAGCCGACTTGTCTCCAAGGGTCTGTTGCTGCCTCGGGCACCTTATGGTCGTTCTCCTGTGAGTTTAGATTATCGAATCCGAAGAAAAAATGATAGTTAATTGTAACGTTTAGGGCCTCCTAATGACGATGGGACACTCAAATTGCGTCGAGATTCAATACATCGTCCTCCAGCCGACTTGTCTCCATGGGGATATTACTGCCTCCGGCCTCCTATGTTCGCTCTCATGCGAGTCAAAATTTTCGTATCCGACGCGAAACTGATTGTTAATTGTAACGTTCAGGGCTTCCTAATGACGATGGAACTCTCAAATTGCGTCGAGATTCAATACATCGTCCTCCATTTGACTTGTCTCCAAGGGTCTATTGCTGCCTCGGGCACCTTACGGTCGTTCTCTTGTAAGTCTAGATTTTTGGATCCGACGCAAAAATGATAGTTAATTGTAACGTTCAGGGCCTTGTAATGACGATGGAACACTCAAATTGCGTCGAGATTCAATACATCGTCCTCCAGCCGACTTGTCTCCATGGGGATATTACTGCCTCCGGCCTCTTATGTTCGCTCTCATGCGAGTCAAAATTTTCGAATCCGACGCGAAACTGATTGTTAATTGTAACGTTCAGGGTTTCCTAATGACGATGGAACACTCAAATTGCCTCGAGATTCAATACGTCGGCATTCAGCCGATTTGTCTCCAAGGGTCTATTGCTGCCTCGGGCACCGTATGGGCGTTCCCCTGTGAGTCAACATTTTAGAATCCGACGCAAAACTGATAGTTAAATGTAACATTCAGGGCCACCTAATGACGATGGAACACTCAAATTGCGTCGCGATCCAATACATCGTCCTCCAGCCGACTTGTCTCCAAGGGTCTAATGCTGCCTCGGGCACCTTATGGTCGTTCTCTTGTAAGTATAGATTTTCGAATCCGACGCAAAACTGATTGTTAATTGTAACGTTCAGGGCTTCCTAATGACGATGGAACTCTCAAATTGCGTCGCGATTCAATACATCGTCCTCCAGCCGACTTGTCTCCAAGGGTCTATTGCTGCCTCGGGCACCTTATGGTCGTTCTCTTGTAAGTCTAGATTATCGAATCCGACGCTGAAATGATAGTTAATTGTAACGTTTAGGGCCTCCTAATGACGATGGAACACTCAAATTGCGTCGAGATTCAATACATCGGCTTCCAGCCGACTTGTCTCCATGGGTCTGTTGCTGCCTCGGGCACCTTATGGTCGTTCTCTTGTGAGTTTAGATTATCGAATCCGACGCAAAAATGATAGTTAATTGTAACGTTTAGGGCCTCCTAATGACGATGGAACACTCAAATTGCGTCGAGATTCAATACATCGGCCTCCAGCCGACTTGACTCCAAGGGTCTATTGCTGCCTCGGGCACCTTATGGTCGTTCTCCTGTGAGTCTAGGTTTTCGAACCCGACGCGAAACTGATAGTTAAATGGAACACTCAAATTGCGTCGTGATTCAATACATCGTCCTCCAGCCGACTTGTCTCCATGGGGATATTACTGCCTCCGGCCTCTTATGTTCGCTCTCATGTGAGTCTAGATATTCGAATCCGACGCGAAACTGATAGTTCATTATAACGTTCAGGGCGACCTAATGACGATGGAACACTCAAATTGCGTCGATATTCAATACATCGGCCTCCAGTCGATTTGTCTCCAAGGGGTATATTGCTGTCTCGAGCACCGTATGAACTTCTCCTGTGAGTAGATTTTCGAATCCGACGCAAAAGTGATAGTTAATTGTAACGTTCAGGGCCTCCTATTGGCGATGGAACACTCAAATTGCGTCGAGATTCAATACATCGGCCTCCAGTCGATTTGTTTCCAAGGGGTATATTGCTGTCTCGAGCACCGTATGAACTTCTCCTGTGAGTAGATTTTCGAATCCGACGCGAAACTGATAGTTAATTGTGAGGTTTAGGGCCTCCTAATGACGATGGAACACTCAAATTGCGTCGAGATTCAATACATCGGCCTCCAGCCGACTTGTCTCCAAGGGTCTGTTGCTGCCTCGGGCACCTTATGGTCGTTCTCCTGTGAGTTTAGATTATCGAATCCGACGAAAAAATGATAGTTAATTGTAACGTTTAGGGCCTCCTAATGACGATGGGACACTCAAATTGCGTCGAGATTCAATACATCGTCCTCCAGCCGACTTGACTCCATGGGGATATTACTGCCTCCGGCCTCTTATGTTCGCTCTCATGCGAGTCTAAATTTTCGAATCCGACGCGAAACTGATTGTTAATTGTAACGTTCAGGGCTTCCTAATGACGATGAAACTCTCAAATTGCGTCGAGATTCAATACATCGTCCTCCAGCCGACTTGTCTCCAAGGGTCTATTGCTGCCTCGGGCACCTTATGGTCGTTCTCTTGTAAGTCTAGATTTTCGAATCCGACGCTAAAATGATAGTCAATTGTAACGTTCAGGGCCTTGTAATGACGATGGAACACTAAAATTGCGTCGAGATTCAATACATCGGCCTCCAGCCGACTTGTCTCCAAGGGTCTGTTGCTGCCTCGGGCACCTTATGGTCGTTCTCCTGTGGGTTTAGATTATCGAATCCGACGCAAAAATGATAGTTAATTGTAACGTTTAGGGCCTCCGAATGACGATGGAACACTCAAATTGCATCGAGATTCAATACATCGGCCTCCAGCCGACTTGTCTCCAAGGGTCTATTGCTGCCTCGGGCACCTTATGGTCGTTCTCCTGTGAGTCTAGATTTTCGAATCCGACGCGAAACTGATAGTTAATTGTAACGTTCAGGGCCTCCTAATGACATTGGAACACTCAAATTGCGTCGAGATTCAATACATCGGCCTCCAGCCGACTTGTCTCCAAGGGTCTGTTGCTGCCTCGGGCACCTTATCGTCGTTCTCTTGTGAGTTTAGATTATCGAATGCGACGCAAAAATGATAGTTAATAGTAACGTTTAGGGCCTCCTAATGACGATGGGACACTCAAATTGCGTCGAGATTCAATACATCGTTCTCCAGCCGACTTGTCTCCATGGGGATATTACTGCCTCCGGCCTCTTATGTTCGCTCTCATGTGAGTCTAGATTTTCGAATCCGACGCGAAACTGTTTGTTAATTGTAACGTTCAGCTTTTCCTAATGACGATGGAACACTCAAATTCCCTCGAGATTCAATACGTCGGCATTCAGCCGATTTGTCTCCAAGGGTCTATTGCTGCCTCGGGCACCGTATGGTCGTTCCCCTGTGAGTCAACATTTTAGAATCCGACGCAAAACTGATAGTTAAATGTAACATTCAGGGCCTCCTAATGACGATGGAACACTCAAATTGCGTCGCGATCCAATACATCGTCCTCCAGCCGACTTGTCTCCAAGGGTCTAATGCTGCCTCGGGCACCTTATGGTCGTTCTCTTGTAAGTCTAGATTTTCGAATCCGACGCAAAACTGATTGTTAATTGCAACGTTCAGGGCTTCCTAATGACGATGGAACTCTCAAATTGCGTCGCGATTCAATACATCGTCCTCCAGCCGACTTGTCTCCAAGGGTCTATTGCTGCCTCGGGCACCTTATGGTCGTTCTCTTGTAAGTCTAGATTTTCGAATCCGACGCAAAAATGATAGTTAATTGTAACGTTCAGGGCCTTGTAATGACGATGGAACACTCAAATTGCGTCGAGATTCAATACATCGGCTTCCAGGCGACTTGTCTCCATGGGTCTGTTGCTGCCTCGGGCACCTTATGGTCGTTCTCCTGTGAGTTTAGATTATCGAATCCGACGCAAAAATGATAGTTAATTGTAACGTTTAGGGCCTCCTAATGACGATGGAACACTCAAATTGCGTCGAGATTCAATACATCGGCCTCCAGCCGACTTGACTCCAAGGGTCTATCGCTGCCTCGGGCACCTTATGGTCGTTCTCCTGTGAGTCTAGATTTTCGAACCCGACGCGAAACTGATAGTTAATTGTAACGTTCAGGGCCTCCTAATGACGATGGAACACTCAAATTGCGTCGTGATTCAATACATCGTCCTCCAGCCGACTTGTCTACATGGGGATATTACTGCCTCCGGCCTCTTATGTTCGCTCTCATGTGAGTCTAGATATTCGAATCCGACGCGAAACTGATAGTTCATTATAACGTTCAGGGCGACCTAATGACGATGGAACACTCAAATTGCGTCGATATTCAATACATCGGCCTCCAGTCGATTTGTCTCCAAGGGGTATATTGCTGTCTCGAGCACCGTATGAACTTCTCCTGTGAGTAGATTTTCGAATCCGACGCAAAAGTGATAGTTAATTGTAACGTTCAGGGCCTCCTATTGGCGATGGATCACTCAAATTGCGTCGAGATTCAATACATCGGCCTCCAGTCGATTTGTCTCCAAGGGGTATATTGCTGTCTCGAGCACCGTATGAACTTCTCCTGTGAGTAGATTTTCGAATCCGACGCGAAACTGATAGTTAATTGTAAGGTTTAGGGCCTCCTAATGACGATGGAACACTCAAATTGCGTCGAGATTCAATACATCGGCCGCCAGCAAACTTGTATCCAAGGGGATATTGCAGTCTCGTGCACCATATGATCCTTCTCCTGTTAGTAGATTTTCGAATCCGACGCTAAAATGATAGTTAACTGTAACGTTCAGGGCCTCCTAATGCCGATGGAACACTCAAATTGCGTCGAGATTCAATACATCGGCCTCCAGCCGACTTGCCTCCAAGGGTCTGTTGCTGCCTCGGGCACCTTATGGTCGTTCTCTTGTGAGTTTAGATTATCGAATCCGACGCAAAAATGATAGTTAATTGTAACGTTTAGGGCCTCCTAATGACGATGGAACACTCAAATTGCGTCGAGATTCAATACATCGGCCTCCAGCCGACTTGTCTCCAAGGGTCTATTGCTGCCTCGGTCACCTTATGGTCGTTCTCCTGTGAGTCTAGATTTTCGAATCCGACGCGAAACTGATAGTTAATTGTAACGTTCAGGGCCTCCTAATGACGATGGAACACTCAAATTGCGTCGAGATTCAATACATCGGCCTCCAGCCAACTTGTCTCCAAGGGTCTGTTGCTGCCTCGGGCACCTTATGGTCGTTCTCTTGTGAGTTTAGATTATCGAATCCGACGCAAAAATGATCGTTTATTGTAACGTTTAGGGCCTCCTAATGACGATGGGACACTCAAATTGCGTCGAGATTCAATACATCGTCCTCCAGCCGACTTGTCTCCATGGGGATATTACTGCCTCCGGCCTCTTATGTTCGCTCTCATGTGAGTCTAGATTTTCGAAACCGACGCGAAACTGATTGTTAATTGTAACGTTCAGGGTTTCCTAATGACGATGGAACACTCAAATTGCCTCGAGATTCAATACGTCGGCATTCAGCTGATTTGTCTCCAAGGGTCTATTGCTGCCTCGGGCACCGTATGGTCGTTCCCCTGTGAGTCAACATTTTAGAATCCGACGCAAACCTGATAGTTAAATGTAACATTCAGGGCCTCCTAATGACGATGGAACACTCAAATTGCGTCGCGATCCAATACATCGTCCTCCAGCCGACTTGTCTCCAAGGGTCTAATGCTGCCTCGGGCACCTTATGGTCGTTCTCTTGTAAGTCTAGATTTTCGAATCCGACGCAAAACTGATTGTTAATTGTAACGTTCAGGGCTTCCTAATGACGATGGAACTCTCAAATTGCCTCGAGATTCAATACGTCGGCATTCAGCCGATTTGCCTCCAAGGATCTATTGCTGCCTCGGGCACCGTATGGTCGTTCCCCTGTGAGTCAACATTTTAGAATCCGACGCAAAACTGATAGTTAAATGTAACATTCAGGGCCTCCTAATGACGATGGAACACTCAAATTGCGTCGCGATCCAATACATCGTCCTCCAGCCGACTTGTCTCCAAGGGTGTAATGCTGCTTCGGGCACCTTATGGTCGTTCTCTTGTAAGTCTAGATTTTCGAATCCGACGCAAAACTGATAGTTCATTATAACGTTCCGGGCGACCTAATGACGATGGAACACTCATATTGCGTCGTGATTCAATACATCGTCCTCCAGCCGACTTGTCTCCATGGGGATATTACTGCCTCCGGCCTCTTATGTTCGCTCTCATGTGAGTCTTGATTTTCGAATCCGACGCGAAACTGATTGTTAATTGTAACGTTCAGGGCTTCCTAATGACGATGGAACACTCAAATTGCCTCGAGATTCAATACGTCGGCATTCAGCCGATTTGTCTCCAAGGGTCTGTTGCTGCCTCGGGCACCGTATGGTCGTTCCCCTGTGAGTCAACATTTTAGAATCCGACGCAAAACTGATAGTTAAATGTAACATTCAGGGCCTCCTAATGACGATGGAACACTCAAATTGCGTCGCGATCCAATACATCGTCCTCCAGCCGACTTGTCTCCAAGGGTCTAATGCTGCCTCGGGCACCTTATGGTCGTTCTCTTGTAAGTCCAGAATTTCGAATCCGACGCAAAACTGATAGTTCATTATAACGTTCAGGGCGACCTAATGACGATGGAACACTCAAATTGCGTCAATATTCAATACATCGGCCTCCAGTCGATTTGTCTCCAAGGGGTATATTGCTGTCTCGAGCACCGTATGAACTTCTCCTGTGAGTAGATTTTCGAATCCGACCCAAAAGTGATAGTTAATTGTAACGTTCAGGGCCTCCTACTGGCGATGGAACACTCAAATTGCGTCGAGATTCAATACATCGGCCTCCAGTCGATTTGTCTCCAAGGGGTATATTGCTGTCTCGAGCACCGTATGAACTTCTCCTGTGAGTAGATTTTCGAATCCGACGCGAAACTGATAGTTAATTGTAAGGTTTAGGGCCTCCTAATGACGATGGAACACTCAAATTGCGTCGAGATTCAATACATCGGCCGCCAGCAAACTTGTATCCAAGGGGATATTGCAGTCTCGTGCACCATATGATCCTTCTCCTGTTAGTAGATTTTCGAATCCGACGCTAAAATGATAGTTAACTGTAACGTTCAGGGCCTCCTAATGCCGATGGAACACTCAAATTGCGTCGCGATTCAATACATCGGCCTCCAGCCAACTTGTCTCCAAGGGTCTGTTGCTGCCTCGGGCACCTTATGGTCGTTCTCCTGTGAGTTTAGATTATGGATTCCGACGAAAAAATGATAGTTAATTGTAACGTTTAGGGCCTCCTAATGACGATGGGACACTCAAATTGCGTCGAGATTCAATACATCGTCCTCCAGCCGACTTGTCTCCAAGGGTCTATTGCTGCCGCGGGCACCTTATGGTCGTTCTCTTGTAAGTCTAGATTTTCGAATCCGACGCAAAAGTGATAGTTAATTGTAACGTTCGGGGCGACCTAATGACGATGGAACACTCAAATTTCGTCGATATTCAATACATCGGCCTCCAGTCGATTTGTCTCCAAGGGGTATATTGCTGTCTCGAGCACCGTATGAACTTCTCCTGTGAGTAGATTTTCGAATCCGACGCAAAAGTGATAGTTAATTGTAACGTTCAGGGCCTCCTATTGGCGATGGAACACTCAAATTGCGTCGAGATTCAATACATCGGCCTCCAGTCGATTTGTCTCCAAGGGGTATATTGCTGTCTCGAGCACCGTATGAACTTCTCCTGTGAGTAGATTTTCGAATCCGACGCGAAACTGATAGTTAATTGTAAGGTTTAGGGCCTCCTAATGACGATGGAACACTCAAATTGCGTCGAGATTCAATACATCGGCCGCCAGCCGACTTGTCTCCAAGGGTCTGTTGCTGCCTCGGCCACCTTATGGTCGTTCTCCTGTAAGTTTAGATTATCGAATCCGACTCAAAAATGATAGTTAATTGTAACGTTTAGGGCCTCCTAATGACGATGGAACACTCAAATAGCGTCGAGATTCAATACATCGGCCTCCAGCCGACTTGTCTCCAAGGGTCTATTGCTGCGTCGAGCACCTTATGGTCGTTCTCCTGTGAGTCTAGATTTTCGAATCCGACGCGAAACTGATAGTTAATTGTAACTTTCAGGGCCTCCTAATGACGATGGAACACTCAAATTGCGTCGAGATTCAATACATCGGCCTCCAGCCGACTTGTCTCCAAGGGTCTGTTGCTGCCTCGGGCACCTTATGGTCGTTCTCCTGTGAGTTTAGATTATCGAATCCGACGCAAAAATGATAGTTAATTGTAACGCTTAGGGCCTCCTAATGATGATGGAACACTCAAATTGCGTCGAGATTCAATACATCGGCCTCCAGCTGACTTGTCTCCAAAGGGATATCGCTGCCTCGGGCACAATATGATCCTTCACCTGTGAGTCTAGATTTTCGAATCCGACGTAAAAATGATAGTGAAATGTAACGTTCAGCGCCTCCTAATGACGATAGAAGACTTAAATTGCGTCGAGATTCAATACATCGTCCTCCAGCCGATTTGTCTTCAAGGGGATATTGCTGCCTCGGGCACCAAATGTTCCGTCTGCTGTGGGTCTTGATTTTCGAATCCGACGCAAAAATGATATTTAATTGTAACGTTCAGGGCCTTCTAATGACGATGGAACACTCAAATTGCGTCGCGATCCAATACATCATCCTCCAGCCGACTTGCCTCCAAGGGTCTATTGCTGCCTCGGGCACCTTATGGTCGTTCTCTTGTAAGTCTAGATTTTCGAATCCGACGCAAAAATGATAGTTAATTGGAACGTTCAGGGCCTCCTAATGACGATGGAACACTCAAATTGCGTCGATATTCAATACATTGTCCTCCAGCTGACTTGTCTCCAAAGGGATATCGCTGCCTCGGGCACAATATGATCCTTCACCTGTGAGTCTAGATTTTCGAATCCGACGTAAAAATGATAGTGAATTGTAACGTTCAGGGCCTTCTAATGACGATGGAACACTCAAATTGCGTCGCGATCCAATACATCATCCTCCAGCCGACTTGCCTCCAAGGGTCTATTGCTGCCTCGGGCACCTTATGGTCGTTCTCTTGTAAGTCTAGATTTTCGAATCCGACGCAAAAATGATAGTTAATTGGAACGTTCAGGGCCTCCTAATGACGATGGAACACTCAAATTGCGTCGATATTCAATACATTGTCCTCCAGCCGACTTGTCTCCAAGGGTCTGTTGCTGCCTCGGGCACGATTAAGGTCGTTCTCTTGTATGTCTAGATTTTCGAATCCGACGCAAAACTGATAGTTCATTATAACGTTCAGGGCCTTCTAATGACGATGGAACACTCAAATTGCGTCGCGATCCAATACATCATCCTCCAGCCGACTTGCCTCCAAGGGTCTATTGCTTTATCGGGCACCTTATGGTCGTTCTCTTGTAAGTCTAGATTTTCGAATCCGACGCAAAAATGATAGTTAATTGTAACGTTTAGGGCCTCCTAATGACGATGGGACACTCAAATTGCGTCGAGATTCAATACATCGTCCTCCAGCCGACTTGTCTCCATGGGGATATTACTGCCTCCGGCCTCTTATGTTCGCTCTCATGTGAGTCTAGATTTTCGAATCCGACGTGAAACTGATTGTTAATTGTAACGTTCAGGGCTTCCTAATGACGATGGAACACTCAAATTGCCTCGAGATTCAATACGTCGGCATTCAGCCGATTTGTCTCCAAGGGTCTATTGCTGCCTCGGGCACCGTGTGGTCGTTCCCCTGTGAGTCAACATTTTAGAATCCGACGCAAAACTGATAGTTAAATGTAACATTCAGGGCCTCCTAATGACGATGGAACACTCAAATTGCGTCGCGATCCAATACATCGTCCTCCAGCCGACTTGTCTCCAAGGGTGTAATGCTGCCTCGGGCGCCTTATGGTCGTTCTCTTGTAAGTCTAGAATTTCGAATCCGACGCAAAACTGATAGTTCATTATAACGTTCAGGGCGACCTAATGACGATGGAACACTCGAATTGCGTCGATATTCAATACATCGGCCTCCAGTCGATTTGTCTCCAAGGGGTATATTGCTGTCTCGAGCACCGTATGAACTTCTCCTGTGAGTAGATTTTCGAATCCGACGCAAAAGTGATAGTTAATTGTAACGTTCAGGGCCTCCTATTGGCGATGGAACACTCAAATTGCGTCGAGATTCAATACATCGGCCTCCAGTCGATTTGTCTCCAAGGGCTATATTGCTGTATCGAGCACCGTATGAACTTCTCCTGTGAGTAGATTTTCGAATCCGACGCGAAACTGATAGTTAATTGTAAGGTTTAGGGACTCCTAATGACGATGGAACACTCAAATTGCGTCGAGATTCAATACATCGGCCGCCAGCAAACTTGTATCCAAGGGGATATTGCAGTCTCGTGCACCATATGATCCTTCTCCTGTTAGTAGATTTTCGAATCCGACGCTAAAATGATAGTCAACTGTAACGTTCAGGGCCTCCTAATGCCGATGGAACACTCAAATTGCGTCGCGATTCAATACATCGGCCTCCAGCCGACTTGTCTCCAAGGGTCTGTTGCTGCCTCGGGCACCTTATGGTCGTTCTCCTGTGAGTTTAGATAATTGATTCCGACGAAAAAATGATAGTTAATTGTAACGTTTAGGGCCTCCTAATGACGATGGGACACTCAAATTGCGTCGAGATTCAATACATCGTCCTCCAGCCGACTTGTCTCCATGGGGATATTACTGCCTCCGGCCTCTTATGTTCGCTCTTATGTGAGTCTAATATTTCGAATCCGACGCGAAACTGATTGTTAATTGTAACGTTCAGGGCTTCCTAATGACGATGGAACTCTCAAATTGCGTCGAGATTCAATATATCGTCCTCCAGCCGACTTGTCTCCAAGGGTCTATTGCTGCCGCGGGCACCTTATGGTCGTTCTCTTGTAAGTCTAGATTTTCGAATCAGACGCAAAAATGATAGTTATTTGTAACGTTCAGGGCCTTGTAATGACGATGGAACACTCAAATTGCGTCGAGATTCAATACATCGGCCTCAAGCCGACTTGTCTCCAAGGGTCTGTTGCTGCCTCGGCCACCTTATGGTCGTTCTCCTGTAAGTTTAGATTATCGAATCCGACGCAAAAATGATAGTTAATTGTAACGTTTAGGACCTCCTAATGACGATGGAACACTCAAATAGCGTCGAGATTCAATACATCGGCCTCCAGCCGACTTGTCTCCAAGGGTCTATTGCTGCCTCGAGCACCTTATGGTCGTTCTCCTGTGAGTCTAGATTTTCGAATCCGACGCGAAACTGATAGTTAATTGTAACGTTCAGGGCCTCCTAATGACGATGGAACACTCAAATTGCGTCAAGATTCAATACATCGGCCTCCAGCCGACTTGTCTCCAAGGGTCTGTTGCTGCCTCGGGCACCTTATGGTCGTTCTCCTGTGAGTTTAGATTATCGAATCCGACGCAAAAATGATAGTTAATTGTAACGTTTAGGGCCTCCTAATGACGATGGGACACTCAAATTGCGTCGAGATTCAATACATCGTCCTCCAGCCGACTTGTCTCGATGGGGATATTACTGCCTCCGGCCTCTTATGTTCGCTCTCATGTGAGTCTAGATTTTCGAATCCGACGCGAAACTGATTGTTAATTGTAACGTTCAGGGCTTCCTAATGACGATGGAACACTCAAATTGCCTCGAGATTCAATACGTCGGCATTCAGCCGATTTGCCTCCAAGGATCTATTGCTGCCTCGGGCACCGTATGGCCGTTCCCCTGTGAGTCAACATTTTAGAATCCGACGCAAAACTGATAGTTAAATGTAACATTCAGGGCCTCCTAATGACGATGGAACACTCAAATTGCGTCGCGATCCAATACATCGTCCTCCAGCCGACTTGTCTCCAAGGGTCTAATGCTGCTTCGGGCACCTTATGGTCGTTCTCTTGTAAGTCTAGATTTTCGAATCCGACGCAAAACTGATAGTTCATTATAACGTTCCGGGCGACCTAATGACGATGGAACACTCAAATTGCGTCGATATTCAATACATCGGCCTCCAGTCGATTTGTCTCCAAGGGGTATATTGCTGTCTCGAGCACCGTATGAACTTCTCCTGTGAGTAGATTTTCGAATCCGACGCTAAAATGACTGTAAATTGTATCGTTCAGGGCCTCCTAATGACGATGGAACACTCAAATTGCGTCAAGAATCAATACATCGGTTTCCAGCCGACTTGTCTCCAAGGGTCTATTGCTGCCTCGGGCACCTTATGGTCGTTCTCCTGTGAGTTTAGATTATCGAATCCGACGCAGAAATGATAGTTAATTGTAACGCTTAGGGCCTCCTAATGATGATGGAACACTCAAATTGCGTCGAGATTCAATACATCGGCCTCCAGCTGACTTGTCTCCAAGGGGATATCGCTGCCTCGGGCACAATATGATCCTTCACCTGTGAGTCTAGATTTTCGAATCCGACGTAAAAATGATAGTGAATTGTAACGTTCAGCGCCTCCTAATGACGATAGAAGACTTAAATTGCGTCGAGATTCAATACATCGTCCTCCAGCCGATTTGTCTCCAAGGGGATATTGCTGCCTCGGGCACCAAATGTTCCGTCTTCTGTGAGTCTAGATTTTCGAATCCGACACAAAAATGATATTTAATTGTAACGTTCAGGGCCTTCTAATGTTGATGGAACACTCAAATTGCGTCGCGATCCAATACATCATCCTCCAGCCGACTTGCCTCCAAGGGTCTATTGCTGCCTCGGGCACCTTATGGTCGTTCTCTTGTAAGTCTAGATTTTCGAATCCGACGCAAAACTGATAGTTCATTATAACGTTCCGGGCGACCTAATGACGATGGAACACTCAAATTGCGTCGAGATTCAATACATCGGCCTCCAGCTGACTTGTCTCCGAGGGGATATCGCTGCCTCGGGCACAATATGATCCTTCACCTGTGAGTCTAGATTTTCGAATCCGACGTAAAAATGATAGTGAATTGTAACGTTCAGCGCCTCCTAATGACGATAGAAGACTTAAATTGCGTCGAGATTCAATATATCGTCCTCCAGCCGATTTGTCTCCAAGGGTCTATTGCTGCCTCGGGCACCTTATGGTCGTTCTCATGTGAGTCTAGATTTTCGAATCCGACGCGAGACTGATAGTTAATTGTAACGTTTAGGGCCTCCTAATGACGATGGGACACTCAAATTGCGTCGAGATTCAATACATCGTCCTCCAGCCGATTTGTCTCCAAGGGGATATTGCTGTCTCGGGCACAATATGATCCTTCTCCTGTGAGTCTAGATTTTCGAATCCGACGCAAAAATGATAGTGAATTGTAACGTTCAGCGCCTCCTAATGACGATAGAAGACTCAAATTGCGTCGAGATTCAATACATCGTCCTCCAGCCGATTTGTCTCCAAGGGGATATTGCTGCCTCGGGCACCAAATGGTCCGTCTGCTGTGAGTCTAGATTCTCGAATCCAACGAAAAACTGATCGTTAATTGTAACATTCAGGGCCTCCTAATGACAATGGAAGTCTCAAATTGCGTCGCGATCCAATACATCGTCCTCCAGCCGACTTGTCTCCAAAGGTCTAATGCTGCCTCGGGCACCTTATGGTCGTTCTCTTGTAAGTCAAGATTTTCGAATCCGACGCAAAAATGATAGTTAATTGTAACGTTCAGGGCCTCCAAATGACGATGGAACTCTCTAATTGCGTCGAGATTCAATACATCGTCCTCCAGCCGATTTGTCTCCAAGGGTCTATTGCTGCCTCGGGCACCGTATGGTCGTTCTCCTGTGAGTCTAGATTTTAGAATCCGACGCAAAACTGATAGTTAAATGTAATGCTCAGGGCCTCTTAATGACGATGGAACACTTAAATTGCGTCGAGAGTCAGTACATCTTCCTCCAGCCGACTTGTCTACAAGGGGATATTGCTGCCTCGGGCTCCATGTGGTCCGTCTCCTGCGAGTCTAGATTTTCGAATCCGACGCGAAACTGATAGTTAATTGTAAGGTTCAGGGCCTCCTAATGACGATGGAACACTCAAATTGCGTCGAGATTCAATACATCGTCCTCCAGCCAACTTGTCTCCATGGGGATATTACTGCCTCCGACCTCTTATGTTCGCGCCCATGTGAGTCTAGATTTTCGAATCCGACGCGAAACTGATTGTTCAGGGCGTCCTAATGACGATGGAACTCTCAAATTGCGTCGAGATTCAACACATCGTTCTGCAGCCGACTTGTCTCCAAGGGTCTATTGCTGCCTCGGGCACCTTATGGTCGTTCTCCTGTGAGTCTAGATTTTCGAATCCGACGCGAAACTGATAGTTCCTTGTAACGTTCAGGGCCTCCTAATGACGATGGAACACTCAAATTGCGTCGAGATTCAATACATCGGCCTCCAGCCGACTTGTCTCCAAGGGTGTGTTGCTGACTCGGGCACCTTATGGTCGTTCTCTTGTATGTCTAGATTTTCGAATCCGACGCAAAACTGATAGTTCATTATAACGTTCAGGGCGACCTAATGACGATGGAACACTCAAATTGCGTCGAGATTCAATACATCGTCCTCCAGCCGATTTGTCTCCAAGGGTCTAATGCTGCCTCGGGCACCTTATGGTCGTTATCTTGTAAGTCTAGATTTTTGAATCCGACGCACAAATGATAGTTAATTGTAACGTTCAGGGCCTCCTAATGACGATGGAACTCTCAAATTGCGTCGAGATTCAATACATCGTCCTCCAGCCGACTTGTCTCCAAGGGTCTATTGCTGCCTCGGGCACCGTATGGTCGTTCTCCTGTGAGTCTAGATTTTAGAATCCGACGCAAAACTGATAGTTAAATGTAATGCTCAGGGCCTCTTAATGACGATGGAACACTCAAATTGCGTTGAGAGTCAATACATCGGCCTCCAGCCGACTTGTCTCCAACGGTCTATTGCTGCCTCGGGCACCTAATGGTCGTTCTCCTGTGAGTCTAGATTTTCCAATCCGACGCAAAAATGATAATTAATTGTAATGTTCAGGGCCTCCTACTGGCGATGGAACACTCAAATTGCTTCGAGATTCAATACATCGGCCTCCAGTCGATTTGTCTCTAGGGGTATATTGCTGTCTCGAGCACCGTATGAACTTCTCCTGTGAGTAAATTTTCGAATCCGACACGAAACTGATAGTTAATTGTAAGGTTTAGGGCCTCCTAATGACGATGGAACACTCAAATTGCGTCGAGATTCAATACATCGGCCTCCAGCCGACTTGTATCAAAGGGGATATTGCAGTCTCGTGCACCATATGATCCTTCTCCTGTTAGTAGATTCTCGAATCCGACGCTAAAATGATAGTAAACTGTAACGTTCAGGGCCTCCTAATGCCCATGGAACACTCAAATTGCGTCGAGCTTCAATACATCGGCCTCCAGTCGATTTGTCTCCAAGGGGTATATTGCTGTCTCGAGCACCGTATGAACTTCTCCTGTGAGTAGATTTTCGAATCCGACGCGAAACTGATAGTTAATTGTAAGGTTTAGGGCCTCCTAATGACGATGGGACACTCAAATTGCGTCGAGAATCAACACATCGTCCTCCAGCCGACTTGACTCCATGGGGATATTACTGCCTCCGGCCTCTTATGTTCGCTCTCATGTGAGTCTAGATTTTCGAATCCGACGCGAAACTGATTGTTAATTGTAACGTTCAGGGCTTCCTAATGGCGATGGAACTCTCAAATTGCGTCGAGATTCAATTCATCGTCCTCCAGCCGACTTGTCTCCAAGGGTCTATTGCTGCCTCGGGTACCTTATGCTCGTTCTCTTGTAAGTCTAGATTTTCGAATCCGACGCAAAAATGATAGTTAATTGTAACGTTCAGGGCCTTGTAATAACGATGGAACACTCAAATTGCGTCAAGATTCAATACATCGGCCTCCAGCCGACTTGTCTTTAAGGGTTTGTTGCTGCCTCGGGCACCTTATGGTCGTTCTCCTGTGAGTTTAGATTATCGAATCCGACGCAAAAATGATAGTTAATTGTAACGTTTAGGGCCTCCTAATGACGATGGAACACTCAAATTGCGTCGAGATTCAATACATCGGCCTCCAGCCTACTTGTCTCCAAGGGTTTATTGCTGCCTCGGGCACCTTATGGTCGTTCTCCTGTGAGTCTAGATTTTCGAATCCGACGCGAAACTGATAGTTAATTGTAACGTTCAGGGCCTCCTAATGACGATGGAACACTCAAATTGCGTCGAGATTCAATACATCGGCCTCCAGCACGACTTGTCTCCAAGGGGATATTGCTGTCTCCGGCACAATATGATCCTTCTCCTGTGAGTCTAGATTTTCGAATCCGACGCAAAAATGATAGTTAATTGTAACGTTCAGGGCCTTGTAATGACGATGGAACACTCAAATTGCGTCGAGATTCAATACATCGGCCTCCAGCCGACTTGTCTCCAAGGGTCTGTTGCTGCCTCGGGCACCTTATGGTCGTTCTCCTGTGAGTTTAGATTATCGAATCCGACGCAAAAATGACAGTTAATTGTAAAGTTTAGGGCCTCGTAATGACGATGGAACACTCAAATTGCCTCGAGATTCAATACGTCGGCATTCAGCCGATTTGTCTCCAAGGGTCTATTGCTGCCTCGGGCACCGTGTGGTCGTTCCCCTGTGAGTCAACATTTTAGAATCCGACGCAAAACTGATAGTTAAATGTAGCATTCAGGGCCTCCTAATGACGATGGAACACTCAAATTGCGTCGCGATCCAATACATCGTCCTCCAGCCGACTTGTCTCCAAGGGTCTAATGCTGCCTCGGGCACCTTATGGTCGTTCTCTTGTAAGTCTAGAATTTCGAATCCGACGCAAAACTGATAGTTCATTATAACGTTCAGGGCGACCTAATGACGATGGAACACTCAAATTGCGTCGATATTCAATACATCGGCCTCCAGTCGATTTGTCTCCAAGGGGTATATTGCTGTCTCGAGCACCGTATGAACATCTCCTGTGAGTAGATTTTCGAATCCGACGCAAAAGTGATAGTTAATTGTAACGTTCAGGGCCTCCTATTGGCGATGGAACACTCAAATTGCGTCGAGATTCAATACATCGGCCTCCAGTCGATTTGTCTCCAAGGGGTATATTGCTGTCTCGAGCACCGTATGAACTTCTCCTGTGAGTAGATTTTCGAATCCGACGCGAAAGTGATAGTTAATTGTAAGGTTTAGGGCCTCCTAATGACGATGGAACACTCAAATTGCGTCGAGATTCAATACATCGGCCGCCAGCAAACTTGTATCCAAGGGGATATTGCAGTCTCGTGCACCATATGATCCTTCTCCTGTTAGTAGATTTTCGAAACCGACGCTAAAATGATAGTTAACTGTAACGTTCAGGGCCTCCTAATGCCGATGGAACACTCAAATTGCGTCGCGATTCAATACATCGGCCTCCAGCCGACTTGTCTCCAAGGGTCTGTTGCTGCCTCGGGCACCTTATGGTCGTTCTCCTGTGAGTTTAGATTATTGATTCCGACGAAAAAATGATAGTTAATTGTAACGTTTAGGGCCTCCTAATGACGATGGGACACTCAAATTGCGTCGAGATTCAATACATCGTCCTCCAGCCGACTTGTCTCCATGGGGATATTACTGCCTCCGGCCTCTTATGTTCGCTCTTATGTGAGTCTAAATTTTCGAATCCGACGCGAAACTGATTGTTAATTGTAACGTTCAGGGCTTCCTAATGACGATGGAACTCTCAAATTGCGTCGAGATTCAATATATCGTCCTCCATCCGACTTGTCTCCAAGGGTCTATTGCTGCCGCGGGCACCTTATGGTCGTTCTCTTGTAAGTCTAGATTTTCGAATCAGACGCAAAAATGATAGTTATTTGTAACGTTCAGGGCCTTGTAATGACGATGGAACACTCAAATTGCGTCGAGATTCAATACATCGGCCTCCAGCCGACTTGTCTCCAAGGGTCTGTTGCTGCCTCGGCCACCTTATGGTCGTTCTCCTGTAAGTTTAGATTATCGAATCCGACGCAAAAATGATAGTTAATTGTAACGTTTAGGGCATCCTAATGACGATGGAACACTCAAATAGCGTCGAGATTCAATACATCGGCCTCCAGCCGACTTGTCTCCAAGGGTCTATTGCTGCCTCGAGCACCTTATGGTCGTTCTCCTGTGAGTCTAGATTTTCGAATCCGACGCGAAACTGATAGTTAATTGTAACGTTCAGGGCCTCCTAATGACGATGGAACACTCAAATTGCGTCGAGATTCAATACATCGGCCTCCAGCCGACTTGTCTCCAAGAATCTGTTGCTGCCTCGGGCACCTTATGGTCGTTCTCCTGTGAGTTTAGATTATCGAATCCGACGCAAAAATGATAGTTAATTGTAACGTTAGGGCCTCCTAATGACGATGGGACACTCAAATTGCGTCGAGATTCAATACATCGTCCTCCAGCCGACTTGTCTCGATGGGGATATTACTGCCTCCGGCCTCTTATGTTCGCTCTCATGTGAGTCTAGATTTTCGAATCCGACGCGAAACTGATTGTTAATTGTAACGTTCAGGGCTTCCTAATGACGATGGAACACTCAAATTGCCTCGAGATTCAATACGTCGGCATTCAGCCGATTTGCCTCCAAGGATCTATTGCTGCCTCGGGCACCGTATGGCCGTTCCCCTGTGAGTCAACATTTTAGAATCCGACGCAAAACTGATAGTTAAATGTAACATTCAGGGCCTCCTAATGACGATGGAACACTCAAATTGCGTCGCGATCCAATACATCGTCCTCCAGCCGACTTGTCTCCAAGGGTCTAATGCTGCTTCGGGCACCTTATGGTCGTTCTCTTGTAAGTCTAGATTTTCGAATCCGACGCAAAACTGATAGTTCATTATAACGTTCCGTGCGACCTAATGACGATGGAACACTCAAATTGCGTCGATATTCAATACATCGGCCTCCAGTCGATTTGTCTCCAAGGGGTATATTGCTGTCTCGAGCACCGTATGAACTTCTCCTGTGAGTAGATTTTCGAATCCGACGCTAAAATGACTGTAAATTGTATCGTTCAGGGCCTCCTAATGACGATGGAACACTCAAATTGCGTCAAGAATCAATACATCGGTTTCCAGCCGACTTGTCTCCAAGGGTCTATTGCTGCCTCGGGCACCTTATGGTCGTTCTCCTGTGAGTTTAGATTATCGAATCCGACGCAGAAATGATAGTTAATTGTAACGCTTAGGGCCTCCTAATGATGATGGAACACTCAAATTGCGTCGAGATTCAATACATCGGCCTCCAGCTGACTTGTCTCCAAGGGGATATCGCTGCCTCGGGCACAATATGATCCTTCTCCTGTGAGTCTAGATTTTCGAATCCGACGTAAAAATGATAGTGAATTGTAACGTTCAGCGCCTCCTAATGACGATAGAAGACTTAAATTGCGTCGAGATTCAATACATCGTCCTCCAGCCGATTTGTCTCCAAGGGGATATTGCTGCCTCGGGCACCAAATGTTCCGTCTGCTGTGAGTCTTGATTTTCGAATCCGACGCAAAAATGATATTTAATTGTAACGTTCAGGGCCTTCTAATGTCGATGGAACACTCAAATTGCGTCGCGATCCAATACATCATCCTCCAGCCGACTTGCCTCCAAGGGTCTATTGCTGCGTCGGGCACCTTATGGTCGTTCTCTTGTAAGTCTAGATTTTCGAATCCGACGCAAAAATGATAGTTAATTGGAACGTTCAGGGCCTCCTAATGACGATGGAACACTCAAATTGCGTCGAGATTCAATACATTGGCCTCCAGCCGACTTGTCTCCAAGGGTGTGTTGCTGACTCGGGCACCTTATGGTCGTTCTCTTGTATGTCTAGATTTTCGAATCCGACGCAAAACTGATAGTTCATTATAACGTTCGGGGCGACCTAATGACGATGGAACACTCAAATTGCGTCGATTTTCAATACATCGGCCTCCAGTCGATTTGTCTCCAAGGGGTATATTGCTGTCTCGAGCACCGTCTGAACTTCTCCTGTGAGTAGATTTTCGAATCCGACGCTAAAATGATTGTTAATTGTAACGTTCAGGGCCTCCTAATGACGATGGAACACTCAAATTACGTCAAGAATCAATACATCGGTTTCCAGCCGACTTGTCTCCAAGGCTCTGTTGCTGCCTCGGGCACCTTATGGTTGTTCTCCTGTGAGTTTAGAATATCGAATCCAACGCAAAAATGATAGTTAATTGTAACGTTTAGGGCCTCCTAATGACGATGGAACACTCAAATTGCGTCGAGATTCAATACATCGGCCTCCAGCCGACTTGTCTCCAAGGGGATATCGCTGCCTCGGGCACAATATGATCCTTCTCCTGTGAGTCTAGATTTTCGAATCCGACGCAAAAATGATAGTGAATTGTAACGTTCAGCGCCTCCTAATGACGATAGAAGACTCAAATTGCGTCGAGATTCAATACATCGTCCTCCAGCCGATTTGTCTCCAAGGGTCTAATGCTGCCTCGGGCGCCTTATGGTCGTTATCTTGTAAGTCTAGATTTTCGAATCCGACGCACAAATGATAGTTAATTGTAACGTTCGGGGCCTCCTAATGACGATGGAACTCTCAAATTGCGTCGAGATTCAATACATCGTCCTCCAGCCGACTTGTCTCCAAGGGTCTATTGCTGCCTCGGGCACCGTATGGTCGTTCTCCTGTGAGTCTAGATTTTAGAATCCGACGCAAAACTGATAGTTAAATGTAATGCTCAGGGCCTCTTAATGACGATGGAACACTCAAATTGCGTTGAGAGTCAATACATCGGCCTCCAGCCGACTTGTCTCCAACGGTCTATTTCTGCCTCGGGCACCTAATGGTCGTTCTCCTGTGAGTCTAGATTTTCCAATCCGACGCAAAAATGATAGTTAATTGTAACGTTCAGGGCCTCCTACTGGCGATGGAACACTCAAATTGCTTCGAGATTCAATACATCGGCCTCCAGTCGATTTGTCTCTAGGGGTATATTGCTGTCTCGAGCACCGTATGAACTTCTCCTGTGAGTAAATTTTCGAATCCGACACGAAACTGATAGTTAATTGTAAGGTTTAGGGCCTCCTAATGACGATGGAACACTCAAATTGCGTCGAGATTCAATACATCGGCCTCCAGCACGACTTGTCTCCAAGGGGATATTGCTGTCTCCGGCACAATATGATCCTTCTCCTGTGAGTCTAGATTTTCGAAACCGACGCAAAAATGATAGTTAATTGTAACGTTCAGGGCCTTGTAATGACGATGGAACACTCAAATTGCGTCGAGATTCAATACATCGGCCTCCAGCCGACTTGTCTCCAAGGGTCTGTTGCTGCCTCGGGCACCTTATGGTCGTTCTCCTGTGAGTTTAGATTATCGAATCCGACGCAAAAATGATAGTTAATTGTAATGTTTAGGGCCTCCTAATGACGATGGAACACTCAAATTGCGTCTAGATTCAATACATCGGCCTCCAGCCGACTTGTCTCCAAGGGGATATTGCTGTCTCCGGCACTATATGATCCTTCTCCTGTGAGTCTAGATTTTCGAATCCGACGCAAAAATGATAGTTAATTGGAACGTTCAGGGCCTCTTAATGACGATGGAACACTCAAATTGCGTCGAGAGTCAATACATCTTCCTCCAGCCGACTTGTCTACAAGGGGATATTGCTGCCTCGGGCTCCATGTGGTCCGTCTCCTGTGCGTCTAGATTGTCGAATCCGACGCGAAACTGATAGTTAATTGTAAGGTTCCTAATGACAATGGAACACTCAAATTGCGTCGAGATTCAATACATCGGCCTCCAGCGGACTTGTCTCCAAGGGGATATTGCTGTCTCCGGCACTATATGATCCTTCTCCTGTGAGTCTAGATTTTCGAATCCGACGCAAATATGATAGTGAATAGTAACGTTCAGCGCCTCCTGATGACGATAGAACTCTCAAATTGCGTCGAGATTCAATACATCGTCCTCCAGCCGACATGTCTCCAAGGGTCTAATGCTGCCTCGGGCACCTTATGGTCGTTGTCCTGTGAGTTTAGATTATCGAATCCGACGCGAAACTGATAGTTAACTGTAACGTTCAGGGCCTCCTAATGCCGATGGAACACTCAAATTGCGTCGAGATTCAATACATCGGCCTCCAGCCGACTTGTCTCCAAGGGTCTGTTGCAGCCTCGGGCACCTTATGGTCGTTTTCCTGTGAGTCAACATTTTAGAATCCGACGCAAAACTGATAGTTAAATGTAATGCTCAGGGCCTCTTAATGACAATGGAACACTCAAATTGCGACGAGAGTCAAAACATCTTCCTCCAGCCGACTTGTCTACAAGGGGCTATTGCTGCCTCGGGCTCCATGTGGTCCGTCCTCTGTGAGTCTAGAGTTTCGAATCCGACGCGAAACTGATAGTTAATTGTAAGGTTCAGGGCCTTGTAATGACGATGGAACACTCAAATTGCGTCGAGATTCAATACATCGGCCTCCAGCTGATTTGTCTCCAAGGGGATATTGCTGCCTCGGTCACCAAATGGTCCGTCTCCTGTGAGTCTGGATTTTTGAATCCGACGCAAAAATGATAGTTAATTGTAACGTTCAGGGCCTTGTAATGACGATGGAACACTCAAATTGCGTCGAGATTCAATACATCCTACTCCAGCCGACTTGTCTCCAAGGGTCTGTTGCTGCCTCGGGCACCTTGTGGTCGTTCTCCTGTGAGTCTAGATTTTCGAATCCGACGAAAAACTAATAGTTAATTGTAACATTCTGGGCCTCCTAATGACGATAGAAAACTCAAATTGCGTCGAGATTCAATACATCGGCCTCCAGCCGACTTGTCTCCAAGGGTCTGTTGCTGCCTCGGGCACCTTATGGTCTTTCTCCTGTGAGTCAACATTTTAGAATCCGACGCAAAACTGATAGTTAAATGTAATGCTCAGGGCCTCTTAATGACGATGGAACACTCAAATTGCGTCGAGAGTCAATACATCTTCCTCCAGCCGCCTTGTCTACAACGGGATATTGCTGTCTCGGGCTCCATGTCGTCCGTCTCCTGTGAGTCTAGATTTTCGAATCCGACGCGAAACTGAGAGTCAATTGTAAGGTTCAGGGCCTCCTCATGACGATGGAACACTCAAATTGCGTCGAGATTCAATACATCGGCCTCCAGCGGACTTGTCTCCAAGGGTCTGTTGCTGCCTCGGGCACCTTATGGTCGTACTCCTGTGAGTTTAGATTATCGAATCCGACGCAAAAATGATAGTTAATTGTAACGTTCAGGGCCTCCTAATGCCGATGGAACACTCAAATTGCGTAGAGATTCAATACATCGGCCTCCAGCAGACTTGTCTCCAAGGGCCTATTGCTGCCTCGGGCACCTTATGGTCGTTCTCCTGTGAGTCTAGATTTTCGAATCCGACGCAAAACTTATAGTTAGTTGTAACGTTCAGGGCCTTGTAATGACGATGGAACACTCAAATTGCGTCGAGATTCAATACATCGGCCTCCGGCCGACTTGTCTCCAAGGGTCTGTTGCTGCCTCGGGCACCTTATGGTCGTTCTCCTGTGAGTCAACATTTTAGAATCCGACGCAAAACTGATAGTAAATGTAATGCCCAGGGCCTCTTAATGACGATGGAACACTCAAATTGCGTCGAGAGTCAATACATCTTCCTCCAGCCGACTTGTCTACAAGGGGATATTGCTGCCTCGGGCTCCATGTGGTCCGTCTCCTGTGAGTCTAGATTTTCGAATCCGACGCAAAACTTATAGTTAGTTGTAACGTTCAGGGCCTTGTAATGACGATGGAACACTCAAATTGCGTCGAGATTCAATACATCGGCCTCCAGCGGACTTGTCTCCAAGGGGATATTGCTGTCTCGGGCACCATATGATCCTTCTCCTATGAGTCTAGATTTTCGAATCGGACGCAAAAATGATAGTGAATAGTAACGTTCAGCGCCTCCTGATGACGATAGAACTCTCAAATTGCGTCGAGAGTCAATACATCTTCCTCCAGCCGACTTGTCTACAAGGGGATATTGCTGCCTCGGGCTCCATGTGGTCCGTCTCCTGTGAGTCTAGATTTTCGAATCCGACGCGAAACTGATAGTTAACTGTAACGTTCAGGGCCTCCTAATGCCGATGGAACACCCAAATTGCGTCGAGATTCAATACATCGGCCTCCAGCCGACTTGTCTCCAAGGGTCTGTTGCTGCCTCGGGCACCTTATGGTCGTTCTCCTGTGAGTTTAGATTATCGAATCCGACGCAAAAATGATAGTTAATTGTAACGTTCAGGGCCTCCTAATGCCGATGGAACACTAAAATTGCGTCGAGATTCAATACATCGGCCTCGAGCCGATTTGTCTCCAATTGTCTATTACTGCCTCGGGCACCTTATGGTCGTTCTCCTGTGAGTCTAGATTTTCGAATCCGACGCAAAACTCATAGTTAATTGTAACGCTAAGGGCCTTGTAATGACGATGGAACACTCAAATTGCGTCGAGATTGAATACACCAGCCTCCAGCCGACTTGTCTCCAAGGGTGTGTAGCTGCCGCGAGTACCTTATGGTCGTTCTCCTGTGAGTCAACATTTTAGAATTCGACGCAAAACTTATAGTTAAATGTAATGCTCAGGGCCTCTTAATGACGATGGAACACTCAAATAGCGTCGAGAGTCAATACATCTTCCTCCACCCGACTTGTCTACAAGGGGATATTGCTGCCGCGGGCTCCATGTGGTCCATCTCCTGTGAGTCAAGACTTTCGAATCCGACGCGAAAATGATAGTGAATAGTAACGTTCAGCGCCTCCAGATGACGATAGAACTCTCAAATTGCGTCGAGATCCAATACATCGTCTTCCAGCCGACTTGTCTCCAAGGGTCTGTTGCTGCCTCGGGCACCTTATGGTCGTTCTGCTGTGAGTTTAGATTATCGAATCCGACGCAAAAATGATAGTTAATTGTAACGTTTAGGGCCTTGTAATGACGATGGAACACTCAAATTGCGACGAGATTCAATACATCGTCCTCCAGCCGACAAGTCTCCAAGGTTCTGTTGCTGCCTCGGGCACCTTATGGTCGTTCTCCTGTGAGTCTAGATTTTCGAATCCGACGAAAAACTGATAGTAAATTGTAACATTCACGGCCTCCTAATGACGATGGAACACTCAAATTGCGTCGAGATTCAATACATCGGCCTCCAGCCGACTTGTCTCCAAGGGTCTGTTGCTGCCTCGTTCACCTTATGGTCGTTTTCCTGTGAGTCAACATTTTAGAATCCGACGCAAAACTGATAGTTAAATGTAATGCTCAGGGCCTCTTAATGACGATGGAACACTCAAATTGCGTTGAGATTCAATACATCGGCCTCCAGCGGACTTGTCTATAAGGGGATATTGCTGTCTCGGGCACCATATGATCCTTCTCCTGTGACTCTAGATTTTCGAATCCGACGCAAAAATGATAGTGAATAGTAACGTTCAGCGCCTCCTGATGACGATAGAACTCTCAAATTGCGTCGAGATTCAATTCATCGTCCTCCAGCTGATTTGTCTCCAAGGGGATATTGCTGCCTCGGGCACCAAATGGTCCGTCTCCTGTGAGTATGGATTTTTGAATCCGACGCAAAAATGGTAGTTAATTGTAACGTTCAGGGCCTTGTAATGACGACGGAACACTCAAATTGCGTCGAGATTCAATACATCGGCCTCCAGCCGGTTTGTCTACAAGGGGTTATTGCTGCCTCGGGCTCCATGTGGCCCGTCTCCTGTAAGTCTAGATTTTCGAATCCGACGCAAAAATGATAGTGAATAGTAACGTTCAGCGCCTCGTGATGACGATAGAACTCTCAAATTGCGTCGAGATTCAATGCCTTGTCCTCCAGCCGACTTGTCTCCAAGGGTCTAATGCTGCCTCGGGCACCTTATGGTCGTTCTCCTGTGAGTTTAGATTATCGAATCCGACGCAAAAATGATAGTTAATTGTAACGTTTAGGGCCTTGTAATGACGATGGAACACTCAAATTGCGACGAGATTCAATACATCGTCCTCCAGCCGACTTGTCTCCAAGGGTCTGTTGCTGCCTCGGGCACCTTATGGTCGTTCTCCTGTGAGTCTAGATTTTCGAATCCGACGAAAAACTGATAGTTAATTGTAACATTCAGGGGCCTCCTAATGACGATGGAACACTCAAATTGCGTCGAGATTCAATACATCGGCCTCCAGCCGACTTGTCTCCAAGGGTCTGTTGCTGCCTCGGGCACCTTATGGTCTTTCTCCTGTGAGTCAACATTTTAGAATCCGACGCAAAACTGATAGTTAAATGTAATGCTCAGGGCCTCTTAATGACGATGGAACACTCGCGTCGAGAGTCAATGCATCTTCCTCCAGCCGACTTGTCTCCAAGGGGATATTGCTATCTCGGGCACCATATAATCCTTCTCCTGTGAGTGTAGATTTTCGAATCCGACGCAAAAATGATAGTGAATAGTAACGTTCAGCGCCTCCTGATGACGATAGATTTCTCTAATTGCGTCGAGAGTCAATACATCTTCCTCCAGCCGACTTGTCTACAAGGGGATATTGCTGCCTCGGACTCCATGTGGTCTTTCTCCTGTGAGTATAGATTTTCGAATCCGACGCGAAACTGATAGTTAACTGTAACGTTCAGGGCCTCCTAATGCCGATGGAACACTCAAATTGCGTCGAGATTCAATACATCGGCCTCCAGCCGACTTGTCTCCAAGGGTCTGTTGCTGCCTCGGTCACCTTATGGTCGTTCTCCTGTGAGTTTAGATTATCGAATCCGACGCAAAAATGATTGTTAATTGTAATGTTTAGGGCCTCCTAATGACGATGGAACACTCAAATGCGTCGAGATTCAGTACATCGGCCTCCAGCCGACTTGTCTCCAAGGGTCTGTTGCTGCCTCGGGCACCTTATGGTCGTTCTCCTGTGAGTTTAGATTATCGAATCCGAAGCAAAAATGATAGTTAATTGTAACGTTCAGGGCCTCCTAATGCCGTTGGAACACTCAAATTGCGTCGAGATTCAATACTTCGGCCTCCAGCAGACTTGTATCCAAGGGTCTATTGCTGCCTCGGGCACCTTATGGTCGTTCTCCTGTGAGTCTAGATTTTCGAATCCGACGCAAAACTTATAGTTAATTGTAACGTTCAGGGCCTTGTAATGACGATGGAACTCTCAAATTGCGTCGAGATTCAATACATCGGCCTCCAGCCGACTTGTCTCCAAGGGTCTGTTGCTGCCTCGGGCACCTTATGGTCGTTCTCCTGTGAGTCAACATTTTAGAATCCGACGCAAAACTGATAGTTAATTGTAAGGTTCCTAATGACGATGGAACACTCAAATTGCGTTGAGAGTCAATACATCTTCCTCCAGCCGACTTGTCTACAAGGGGATATTGCTGCCTCGGGCTTTATGTGGTCTGTCTCCTGTGAGTCTAGATTTTGGAATCCGACGCGAAACTGACAGTTAATTGTAAGGTTCAGGGCCTCCTAATGACGATGGAACACTCAAATTGCGTCGAGATTCAATACATCGTTCTCCAGCCGACTTGTCTCCAAGGGTCTATTGCTGTCTCGGGCACAATATGATCCTTCTCCTGTGAGTCTAGATTTTCGAATCCGACGCAAAACTGATAGTTAAATGTAATGCTCAGGGCCTCTTAATGACGATGGAACACTCGAATTGCGTTGAGAGTCAATACATCTGCCTCCAGCCAACTTGTCTCCAAGGGTCTAATGCTGCCTCGGGCACCTTATGATCGTTCTCTTGTAAGTCTAGATTTTCGAATCCGACGCACAAATGATAGTTAATTGTAACGTTCAGGGCCTCCTAATGACGATGGAACACCTCAAATTGCGTCGAGATTCAATACATCGGCCTCCAGTCGATTTGTCTCCAAGGGGTATATTGCTGTCTCGAGCACCGTATGAACTTCTCCTGTGGGTAGATTTTCGAATCCGACGCGAAACCGATAGTTAATTGTAGGGTTTAGGGCCTCCTAATGACGATGGAACACTCAAATTGCGTCTAGATTCAATACATCGGCCTCCAGCCGACTTGTACCAAAGGGGATATTGCAGTCTCGTGCACCATATGATCCTTCTCCTGTTAGTAGATTCTCGAATCCGACGCTAAAATGATAGTAAACTGTAACGTTCAGGGCCTCCTAATGCCCATGGAACACTCAAATTGCGTCGACATTCAATACATCGTCCTCCAGCCGACTTGACTCCATGGGGATATTACTGCCTCCGGCCTCTTATGTTCGCTCTCATGTGAGTCTAGATTTTCGAATCCGACGCGAAACTGATTGTTAATTGTAACGTTCAGGGCTTCCTAATGACGATGGAACTCTCAAATTGCGTCGAGATTCAATTCATCGTCCTCCAGCCGACTTGTCTCCAAGGGTCTATTGCTGCCTCGGGCACCTTATGGTCGTTCTCCTGTGAGTCTAGATTTTCGAATCCGACGCGAAACTGATAGTTAATTGTAACGTTCAGGGCCTCCTAATGACGATGGAACACTCAAATTGCGTCGAGATTCAATACATCGGCCTCCAGCCGACTTGTCTCCAAGGGGATATTGCTGTCTCCGGCACAATATGATCCTTCTCCTGTGAGTCTAGATTTTCGAATCCGACGCAAAAATGATAGTTAATTGTAACGTTCAGGGCCTTGTAATGACGATGGAACACTCAAATTGCGTCGAGATTCAATACATCGGCCTCCGGCCGACTTGTCTCCAAGGGTCTGTTGCTGCCTCGGGCACCTTATGGTCGTTCTCCTGTGAGTTTAGATTATCGAATCCGACGCAAAAATGATAGTTAATTGTAACGTTTAGGGCCTCCTAATGACGATGGAACACTCAAATTGCGTCGAGATTCAATACATCGGCCTCCAGCCGACTTGTCTCCAAGGGTCTGTTGCTGCCTCGGGCACCTTATGGTCGTTCTCCTGTGAGTCAACATTTTAGAATCCGACGCAAAACTTATAGTTAAATGTAATGCTCAGGGCCTCTTAATGACGATGGAACACTCAAATTGCGTCGAGAGTTAATACATCTTCCTCCAGCCGACTTGTCTACAAGGGGATATTGCTGCCTCGGGCTCCATGTGGTCCGTCTCCTGTGAGTCTAGATCTTCGAATCCGACGCGAAACTGATAGTTAATTGTAAGGTTCCTAATGACGATGGAACACTCAAATTGCGTCGAGATTCAATACATCGGCCTCCAGCGGACTTGTCTCCAAGGGGATATTGCCGTCTCGGGCACCATATGATCCCTCTCCTGTGAGTCTAGATTTTCGAATCCGACGCAAAAATGATAGTGAATAATAACGTTCAGCGCCTCCTGATGACGATAGAACTCTCAAATTGCGTCGAGATTCAATACATCGTCCTCCAGCCGACTTGTTTCCAAGGGTCTAATGCTGCCTCGGGCACCTTATGGTCGTTCTCCTGTGAGTCTAGATTTTCGAATCCGACGAAAAACTGATAGTTAATTGTAACATTCACGGCCTCCTAATGACGATGGAACACTCAAATTGCGTCGAGATTCAATACATCGGCCTCCAGCCGACTTGTCTCGAAGGGTCTGTTGCTGCCTCGGGCACCTTATGGTCGTTCTCCTGTGAGTCAACATTTTAGAATCTAACGCAAAACTGACAGTTAAATATAATGCTCAGGGCCTCTTAATGACGATGAAACACTCAAATTGCGTCGAGAGTCAATACATCTTCCTCCAGCCGACTTGTCTACAAGGGGATATTGCTGCCTCGGGCTCCATGTGGTCCGTCTCCAGTGAGTCTAGATTTTCGAATCCGACGCGAAACTGATAGTTAACTGTAACGTTCAGGGCCTCCTAATGCCGATGGAACACTCAAATTGCGTCGGGATTCAATACATCGGCCTCCAGCCGACTTCTCTCCAAGGGTCTGTTGCTGCCTCGGTCACCTTATGGTCGTTCTCCTGTGAGTTTAGATTATCGAATCCGACGCAAAAATGATGGTTAATTGTAATGTTTAGGGCCTCCTAATGACGATGGAACACTCAAATGGCGTCGAGATTCAGTACATCGGCCTCCAGCCGACTTGTCTCCAAATGTCTATTGCTGCCTCGGGCACCTTATGGTCGTTCTCCTGTGAGTCTAGATTTTCGAATCCGACGCAATACTTATAGTTAATTGTAACGTTCAGGGCCTTGTAATGACGATGGAACACTCAAATAGCGTCGAGATTCAATACATCGGCCTCCAGTCGATTTGTCTCCAAGGGGTATATTGCTGTCTCGAGCACCGTATGAACTTCTCCTGTGAGTAGATTTTCGAATCCGACGCGAAACTGATAGTTAATTGTAAGGTTTAGGGCCTATTAATGACGATGGGACACTCAAATTGCGTCGAGATTCAATACATCGTCCTCCAGCCGACTTGACTCCATGGGGATATTACTGCCTCCGGCCTTTTATGTTCGCTCTCATGTGAGTCTAGATTTTCGAATCCGACGCGAAACTGATTGTTAATTGTAACGTTCAGGGCTTCCTAATGACGATGGAACTCTCAAATTGCATCGAGATTCAATTCATCGTCCTCCAGCCGACTTGTCTCCAAGGGTCTATTGCTGCCTCGGGCACCTTATGGTCGTTCTCCTGTGAGTCTAGATTTTCGAATCCGACGCGAAACTGATAGTTAATTGTAACGTTCAGGAACTCCTAATGACGACGGAACACTCAAATTGCGTCGAGATTCAATACATCGGCCTCCAGCCGACTTGTCTCCAAGGGTCTGTTGCTGCCTCGGGCACCATATGGTCGTTCTCCTGTGAGTCTAGATTTTCGAATCCGACGCAAAAATGATAGTTAATTGTAACGTTTAGGGCCTCCTAATGACGATGTAACACTCAAATTGCGTCGAGATTCAATACATCGGCCTCCAGCCGACTTGTCTCCAAGGGTCTGTTGCTGCCTCGGGCACCATATGGTCGTTCTCCTGTGAGTTTAGATTAACGAATCCGACGCAAAAATGATAGTTTATTGTAACGCTTAGGGCCTCCTAATGACCATGGAACACTCAAATTGCGTCGATATTCAATACATCGGCCTCCAGTCGATTTGTCTCCAAGGGGTATATTGCTGTCTCGAGCACCGTATGAACTTCTCCTGTGAGTAGATTTTCGAATCCGACGCTAAAATGATAGTTAATTGTAACGTTCAGGGCCTTGTAATGACGATGGAATACTCAAATTGCGTCGAGAATCAATACATCGGCCTCCAGCCGACTTGTCTCCAAGGGTCTATTGCTGCCTCGGGCACCTTATGGTCGTTCTCCTGTGAGTCTAGATTTTCGAATCCGACGCGAAACTGATAGTTAATTGTAACGTTCAGGGCCTCCTAATGACGATGGAACACTCAAATTGCGTCGAGATTCAATACATCGGCCTCCAGCCGACTTGTCTCCAAGGGTCTGTTGCTGCCTCGGGCACCTTATGGTCGTTCTCCTGTGAGTCAACAATTTAGAATCTAACGCAAAACTGACAGTTAAATATAATGCTCAGGGCCTCTTAATGACGATGAAACACTCAAATTGCGTCGAGAGTCAATACATCTTCCTCCAGCCGACTTGTCTACAAGGGGATATTGCTGCCTCGGGCTCCATGTGGTCCGTCTCCAGTGAGTCTAGATTTTCGAATCCGACGCGAAACTGATAGTTAACTGTAACGTTCAGGGCCTCCTAATGCCGATGGAACACTCAAATTGCGTCGAGATTCAATACATCGGCCTCCAGCCGACTTGTCTCCAAGGGTCTGTTGCTGCCTCGGTTACCTTATGGTCGTTCTCCTGTGAGTTTAGATTATCGAATCCGACGCAAAAATGATGGTTAATTGTAATGTTTAGGGCCTCCTAATGACGATGGAACACTCAAATTGCGTCGAGATTCAGTACATCGGCCTCCAGCCGACTTGTCTCCAAGGGTCTGTTGCTGCCTCGGGCACCTTATGGTCGTTCTCCTGTGAGTTTAGATTATCGAATCCGACGCAAAAATGATAGTTAATTGTAACGTTCAGGGCCTCCTAATGCCGATGGAACACTCAAATTGCGTCGAGATTCAATATATCGGCCTCCAGCCGACTTGTCTCCAAATGACTATTGCTGCCTCGGGCACCTTATGGTCGTTCTCCTGTGAGTCTAGATTTTCGAATCCGACGCAAAACTCATAGTTAATTGTAGCGTTCAGGGCCTTGTAATGACGATGGAACACTCAAATTGCGTCGAGATTCAATACATCGGCCTCCAGCCGACTTGTCTCCAAGGGTCTGTTGCTGCCGCGGGCACCCTATGGTCGTTCTCCTGTGAGTCAACATTTTAGAATCCGACGCAAAACTTATAGTTAAATGTAATGCTCAGGGCCTCTTAATGACGATGGAACACTCAAATTGCGTCGAGAGTCAATACATCTTCCTCCACCCGGCTTGTCTGCAAGGGGATATTGCTGCCGCGGGCTCCATGTGGTCCGTCTCCTGTGAGTCTAGATTTTCGAATCCGACGCGAAAATGATAGTGAATAGTAACGTTCAGCGCCTCCTGATGACGATAGAACTCTCAAATTGCGTCGAGATCCAGTACATCGTCCTCCAGCCGACTTGTCTCCAAGAGACTGTTGCTGCCTCGGGCACCTTATGGTCGTTCTCCTGTGAGTTTAGATTATCGAATCCGACGCAAAAATGATAGTTAATTGTAACGTTCAGGGCCTCCTAATGCCGATGGAACACTCAAATTGCGTCGAGATTCAATACATCGGCCTCCAGCAGACTTGCTCCAAGGGTATATTGCTGCCTCGGGCACCTTATGGTCGTTCTCCTGTGAGTCTAGATTTTCGAATCCGACGCAATACTTATAGTTAATTGTAACGTTCAGGGCCTTGTAATGACGATGGAACACTCGAATAGCGTCGAGATTCAATACATCGGCCTCCAGTCGATTTGTCTCCAAGGGGTATATTGCTGTCTCGAGCACCGTATGAACTTCTCCTGTGAGTAGATTTTCGAATCCGACGCGAAACGGATAGTTAATTGTAAGGTTTAGGGCCTATTAATGACGATGGGACACTCAAATTGCGTCGAGATTCAATACATCGTCCTCCAGCCGACTTGACTCCATGGGGATATTACTGCCTCCGGCCTCTTATGTTCGCTCTCATGTGAGTCTAGATTTTCGAATCCGACGCGAAACTGATTGTTAATTGTAACGTTCAGGGTTCCTAATGACGATGGAACTCTCAAATTGCGTCGAGATTCAATTCATCGTCCTCCAGCCGACTTGTCTCCAAGGGTCTATTGCTGCCTCGGGCGCCTTATGGTCGTTCTCCTGTGAGTCTAGATTTTCGAATCCGACGCGAGACTGATAGTTAATTGTAACGTTCAGGGCCTCCTAATGACGATGGAACACTCAAATTGCGTCGAGATTCAATACATCGGCCTCCAGCCGACTTGTCTCCAAGGGTCTGTTGCTGCCTCGGGCACCATATGGTCGTTCTCCTGTGAGTCTAGATTTTCGAATCCGACGCAAAAATGATAGTTAATTGTAACGTTCAGGGCCTTGTAATGACGATGGAACACTCAAATTGCTTCGAGATTCAATACATCGGCCTCCGGCCGACTTGTCTCCAAGGGTCTGTTGCTGCCTCGGGCACCTTATGGTCGTTCTCCTGTGAGTTTCGATTATCGAATCCAACGCAAAAATGATAGTTAATTGTAACGTTTCATGCCTCCTAATGACGATGTAACACTCAAATTGCGTAGAGATTCAATACATCGGCCTCCAGCCGACTTGTCTCCAAGGGTCTGTTGCTGCCTCGGGCACCATATGGTCGTTCTCCTGTGAGTTTAGATTAACGAATGCGACGCAAAAATGATAGTTTATTGTAACGCTTAGGGCCTCCTAATGACCATGGAACACTCAAATTGCGTCGATATTCAATACATCGGCCTCCAGTCGATTTGTCTCCAAGGGGTATATTGCTGTCTCGAGCACCGTATGAACTTCTCCTGTGAGTAGATTTTCGAATCCGACGCTAAAATGATAGTTAATTGTAACGTTCAGGGCCTTGTAATGACGATGGAACACACAAATTGCGTCGAGATTCAATACATCGGCCTCCAGCCGACTTGTCTCCAAGGGTCTATTGCTGCCTCGGGCACCTTATGGTCGTTCTCCTGTGAGTCTAGATTTTCGAATCCGACGCGAAACTGATAGTTAATTGTAACGTTCAGAGCCTCCTAATGACGATGGAACACTCAAATTGCGTCGAGATTCAATACATCGGCCTCCAGCCGACTTGTCTCCAAGGGTCTGTTGCTGCCGCGGGCACCCTATGGTCGTTCTCCTGTGAGTCAACATTTTAGAATCCGACGCAAAACTTATAGTTAAATGTAATGCTCAGGGCCTCTTAATGACGATGGAACACTCAAATTGCGTCGAGAGTCAATACATCTTCCTCCACCCGGCTTGTCTACAAGGGGATATTGCTGCCGCGGGCTCCATGTGGTCCGTCTCCTGTGAGTCTAGATTTTCGAATCCGACGCGAAAATGATAGTGAATAGTAACGTTCAGCGCCTCCTGATGACGATAGAACTCTCAAATTGCGTCTAGATCAAGTACATCGTCCTCTAGCCGACTTGTCTCCAAGGGTCTGTTGCTGCCTCGGGCACCTTATGGTCGTTCTCCTGTGAGTTTAGATTATCGAATCCGACGCAAAAATGATAATTAATTGTAACGTTCAGAGCCTCCTAATGACGATGGAACACTCAAATTGCGTCGAGATTCAATACATCGGCCTCCAGCCGACTTGACTCCAAGGGTCTGTTGCGGCCTCGGGCACCTTATGGTCGTTCTCCTGTGAGTCAACATTTTAGAATCCGACGCAAAACTTATAGTTAAATGTAATGCTCAGGGCCTCTTAATGACGATGGAACACTCAAATAGCGTCGAGAGTCAATACATCTTCCTCCAGCCGACTTGTCTACAAGGGGATATTGCTGCCTCGGGCTCCATGTGGTCCGTCTCCTGTGAGTCTAGATTTTCGAATCCGACGCGAAACTGATAGTTAATTGTAAGGTTCCTAATGACGATGGAACACTCAAATTGCGTCGAGATTCAATACATCGGCCTCCAGCGGACTTGTCTCCAAGGGGATATTGCTGTCTCGGGCACCATATGATCCCTCGCCTGTGAGTCTAGATTTTCGAATCCGACGCAAAAATGATAGTGAATAGTAACGTTCAGCGCCTGCTGATGACGATAGAACTCTCAAATTGCGTCGAGATTCAATACATCGTCCTCCAGCCGACTTGTCTCCAAGGGTCTATTGCTGCTTCGGGCACCTTATGGTCGTTCTCCTGTGAGTTTAGATTTTCGAATCCGACGCGAAACTGATAGTTAATTGCAACGTTCAGGGCCTCCTAATGACGATGGAACACTCAAATTGCGTCGAGATTCAATACATCGGCCTCCAGCCGACTTGTCTCCAAGGGTCTGTTGCTGCCTCGGGCACCATATGGTCGTTCTCCTGTGAGTCTAGATTTTCGAATCCGACGCAAAAATGATAGTTAATTGTAACGTTCAGAGCCTTGTAATGACGATGGAACACTCAAATTGCGTCGAGATTCAATACATCGGCCTCCGGCCGACTTGTCTCCAAGGCTCTGTTGCTGCCTCGGGCACCTTATGGTCGTTCTCCTGTGAGTTTAGATTATCGAATCCGACGCAAAAATGATAGTTAATTGTAACGTTTAGGGCCTCCTAATGACGATGTAACACTCAAATTGCGTCGAGATTCAATACATCGCCCTCCGGCCGACTTGTCTCCAAGGGTCTGTTGCTGCCTCGGGCACCATATGGTCGTTCTCCTGTGAGTTTAGATTAACGAATCCGACGCAAAAATGATAGTTTATTGTAACGCTTAGGGCCTCCTAATGACCATGGAACACTCAAATTGCGTCGATATTCAATACATCGGCCTCCAGCCGACTTGTCTCCAAGGGTCTATTGCTGCCTCGGGCACCTTATGGTCGTTCTCCTGTGAGTCTAGATTTTCGAATCCGACGCGAAACTGATAGTTAATTGTAAGGTTCCTAATGACGACGGAACACTCAAATTGCGTCGAGATTCAATACATCGGCCTCCAGCGGACTTGTCTCCAAGGGGATATTGCTGTCTCGGGCACCATATGATCCCTCTCCTGTGAGTCTAGATTTTCGAATCCGACGCAAAAATGATAGTGAATAGTAACGTTCAGCGCCTCCTGATGACGATAGAACTCTCAAATTGCGTCGAGATTCAATACATCGTCCTCCAGCCAACTTGTCTCCAAGGGTCTAATGCTGCCTCGGGCACCTTATGGTCGTTCTCCTGTGAGTCTAGATTTTCGAATCCGACGAAAAACTGATAGTTAATTGTAACATTCACGGCCTCCTAATGACGATGGAACACTCAAATTGCGTCGAGATTCAATACATCGGCCTCCAGCCGACTTGTCTCCAAGGGTCTGTTGCTGCCGCGGGCACCCTATGGTAGTTCTCCTGTGAGTCAACATTTTAGAATCCGACGCAAAACTTATAGTTAAATGTAATGCTCAGGGCCTCTTAATGACGATGGAACACTCAAATTGCGTCGAGAGTCAATACATCTTCCTCCACCCGGCTTGTCTACAAGGGGATATTGCTGCCGCGGGCTCCATGTGGTCCGTCTCCTGTGAGTCTAGATTTTCGAATCCGACGCGAAAATGATAGTGAATAGTAACGTTCAGCGCCTCCTGATGACGATAGAACTCTCAAATTGCGTCTAGATCAAGTACATCGTCCTCTAGCCGACTTGTCTCCAAGGGTCTGTTGCTGCCTCGGGCACCTTATGGTCGTTCTCCTGTGAGTTTAGATTATCGAATCCGACGCAAAAATGATAATTAATTGTAACGTTCAGGGCCTCCTAATGCCGATGGAACACTCAAATTGCGTCGAGATTCATTACATCGGCCTCCAGCAGACTTGTCTCCAAGGGTCAATTGCTGCCTCGGGCACCTTATGGTCGTTCTCCTGTGAGTCTAGATTTTCGAATCCGACGCAAAACTTATAGTTAATTGTAACGTTCAGGGCCTTGTAATGACGATGGAACACTCAAATTGCGTCGAGATTCAATACATCGGCCTCCAGCCGACTTGTCTTCAAGGGTCTGTTGCTGCCTCGGGCACCTTATGGTCGTTCTCCTGTGAGTCAACATTTTCGAATCCGACGCAAAACTGATATTTAAATGTAATGCTCAGGGCCTCTTAATGACGATGGAACTCTCAAATTGCGTCGAGAGTCGATACATCTTCCTCCAGCTGACTTGACTACAAGGGGATATTGCTGCCTCGGGCTCCATGTGGTCCGTCTCCTGTGAGTCTAGATTTTCGAATCCGACGCGAAACTGATAGTTAATTGTAAAGTTCCTAATGACGATGGAACACTCAAATTGCGTCGAGATTCAATACATCGGCCTCCAGCGGACTTGTCTCCAAGGGGATATTGCTGTCTCGGGCACCATATGATCCTTCTCCTGTGAGTCTAGATTTTCGAATCCGACGCAAAAATGATAGTGAATAGTAACGTTCAGCGCCTCCTGATGACGATAGAACTCTCAAATTGCGTCGAGATTCAATACATCGTCCTCCAGCCGACTTGTCTCCAAGGGTCTATTGCTGCCTCGGGCACCTTATGGTCCTTCTCCTGTGAGTTTAGATTATCGAATCCGACGCACAAACGATAGTTAATTGTAACGTTTAGGGCCTTGTATTGACGATGGAACACTCAAATTGCGACGAGATTCAATACATCGTCCTCCAGCCGACTTGTCTCCAAGGGTCTGTTGCTGCCTCGGGCACCTTATGGTCGTTCTCCTGTGAGTCTAGATTTTCGAATCCGACGAAAAACTGATAGTTAATTGTAACATTCACGGCCTCCTAATGACGATAGAACACTCAAATTGCGTCGACATTCAATACATCGGCCTCCAGCCGACTTGTCTCCAAGGGTCTGTTGCTGCCTCGGGCACCTTATGGTCGTTCTCCTGTGAGTCAACATTTTAGAATCCGACGCAAAACTGACAGTTAAATATAATGCTCAGGGCCTCTTAATGACGATGGAACACTCAAATTGCGTCGAGAGTCAATACATCTTCCTCCAGCCGACTTGTCTACAAGGGGATACTGCTGCCTCGGGCTCCATGTGGTCCGTCTCCTGTGAGTCTAGATTTTCGAATCCGACGCGAAACTGATAGTTAACTGTAACGTTCAGGGCCTCCTAATGCCGATGGAACACTCAAATTGCGTCGAGAGTCAATACATCTTAGTCCAGCCGACTTGTCTACAAGGGGATACTGCTGCCTCGGGCTCCATGTGGTCCGTCTCCTGTGAGTCTAGATTTTCGAATCCGACGCGAAACTGATAGTTAACTGTAACGTTCAGGGCCTCCTAATGCCGATGGAACACTCAAATTGCGTCGAGATTCAATACATCGGCCTATAGCCGACTTGTCTCCAAGGGGATATAGCTGTCTCCGGCACAATATGATCCTTCTCCTGTGAGTCTAGATTTTCGAATCCGACGCAAAAATGATAGTTAATTGGAACGTTCAGGGCCTCTTACTGACGATGGAACACTCAAATTGTGTCGAGAGTCAATTCATCTTCCTCCACCCGGCTTGTCTACAAGGGGATATTGCTACCTCGGGCTCCATGTGGTCCGTCTCCTGTGAGTCTAGATTTTCGAATCCGACGCGAAACTGATAGTCAATTGTAAGGTTCAGGGCCTCCTAATGACGATGGAACACTCAAATTGCGTCGAGATTAAGTACATCGGCCTCCAGCCGACTTGTCTCCAAGGGTCTGTTGCTACCTCGGGCACCTTATGGTCGTTCTTCTGTGAGTTTAGATTATCGAATCCGACGCAAAAATGATAGTTAATTGTAACGTTCAGGGCCTCCTAATGCCGATGGAACACTCAAATTGCGTCGAGATTCAATACATCGGCCTCCAGCCGACTTGTCTCCAAGGGGATATTGCTGTCCCCGGCACCATATGATCCTTCTCCTGTGAGTCTAGATTTTCGAATCCGACGCAAAAATGATAGTGAATAGTAACGTTCAGCGCCTCCTGATGACGATAGAACTCTCAAATTGCGTCGAGATCCAATACATCGTCCTCCAGCCAACTTGTCTCCAAGGGTCTGTTGCTGCCTCGGGCACCTTATGGTCGGTCTCCTGTGAGTCTAGATTTTCGAATCCGACGCATAAATGATAGTTAATTGTAACGTTCAGGGACTCCTAAAGACGATGGAACACTCAATTTGCGTCGAGAGTCAATACATCTTCCTCCAGCCGACTTGTCTACAAGGGGATATTGCTGCCTAGGGCTCCATGTGGTCCGTCTTCTGTGAGTCTAGATTTTCGAATCCGACGCGGAACTGATAGTTAATTGTAACGTTCAGTGCCTCCTAATGCCGATGGAACACTAAAAATTGCGTCGAGATTCAATACATCGGCCTCCAGCCGACTTGTCTCCAAGGGTCTGTTGCTGCCTCGGTCACCTTATGGTCGTTCTCCTGTGAGTTTAGATTATCGAATCCGACGCAAAAATGATGGTTAATTGTAATGTTTAGGGCCTCCTAATGACGATGGAACACTCAAATTACGTCGAGATTCAGTACATCGGCCTCCAGCCGACTTGTCTCCAAGGGTCTGTTGCTGCCTCGGGCACCTTATGGTCGTTCTCCTGTGAGTTTAGATTATCGAATCCGACGCAAAAATGATAGTTAATTGTAACGTTCAGGGCCACCTAATGCCGATGGAACACTCAAATTGCGTCGAGATTCAATACATCGGCCTTCAGCCGACTTGTCTCCAATTGTCTATTGCTGCCTCGGGCACCTTATGGTCGTTCTCCTGTGAGTCTAGATTTTCGAATCCGACGCAAAACTCATAGTTAGTTGTACGTTCAGGGCCTTGTAATGACGATGGAACACTCAAATTGCGTCGAGATTCAATACATCGGCCTCCAGCCGACTTGTCTCCAAGGGTCTGTTGCTGCCGCGGGCACCCTATGGTCGTTCTCCTGTGAGTCAACATTTTAGAATCCGACGCAAAACTTATAGTTAAATGTAATGCTCAGGGCCTCTTAATGACGATGGAACACTCAAATTGCGTCGACAGTCAATACATCTTCCTCCACCCGGCTTGTCTACAAGGGGATATTGCTGCCGCGGGCTCCATGTGGTCCGTCTCCTGTGAGTCTAGATTTTCGAATCCGACGCGAAAATGATAGTGAGTAGTAACGTTCAGCGCCTCCTGATGACGATAGAACTCTCAAATTGCGTCGAGATCCAATACATCGTCCTCCAGCCGACTTGTCTCCAAGGGTCTGTTGCTGCCTCGGGCACCTTATGGTCGTTCTCCTGTGAGTTTAGATTATCGAATCCGACGCAAAAGTGATAGTTAGTTGTAACGTTCAGGGCCTCCTAATGCCGATGGAACACTCAAATTGCGTCGAGATTCAATACATCGGCCTCCAGCAGACTTGTCTCCAAGGGTCTATTGCTGCCTCGGGCACCTTATGGTCGTCCTCCTGTGAGTCTAGATTTTCGAATCCGACGCAAAACTTATAGTTAATTGTAACGTTCAGGGCCTTGTAATGACGATGGAACACTCAAATTGCGTCGAGATTCAATACATCGGGCACCAGCCGACTTGTCTTCAAGGGTCTGTTGCTGCCTCGGGCACCTTATGGTCGTTCTCCTGTGAGTCAACATTTTAGAATCCGACGCAAAACTGATATTTAAATGTAATGCTCACGGCCTCTTAATGACGATGGAACTCTCAAATTGCGTCGAGAGTCAATACATCTTCCTCCAGCCGACTTGTCTACAAGGGGATATTGCTGCCTCGGGCTCCATGTGGTCCGTCTCCTGTGAGTCTAGATTTTCGAATCCGACGCGAAACTGATAGTTAATTGTAAGGTTCCTAATGACGATGGAACACTCAAATTGCGTCGAGATTCAATACATCGGCCTCCAGCGGACTCGTCTCCAAGGGGATATTGCTGTCTCGGGCACCATATGATCCTTCTCCTGTGAGTCTAGATTTTCGAATCCGACGCAAAAATGAAAGTGAATAGTAACGTTCAGCGCCTCCTGATGACGATACAACTCTCAAATTGCGTCGAGATTCAATACATCGTCCTCCAGCCGACTTGTCTCCAAGGGTCTATTGCTGCCTCGGGCACCTTATGGTCGTTCTCCTGTGAGTTTAGATTATCGAATCCGACGCAAAAATGATAGTTAATTGTAACGTTTAGGGCCTTGTAATGACGATGGAACACTCAAATTGCGACGAGATTCAATACATCGTCCTCCAGCCGACTTGTCTCCAAGGGTCTGTTGCTGCCTCGGGCACCTTATGGTCGTTCTCCTGTGAGTCTAGATTTTCGAATCCGACGAAAAACTGATAGTTAATTGTAACATTCACGGCCTCCTAATGACGATGGAACACTCAAATTGCGTCGAGATTCAATACATCGGCCTCCAGCCGACTTGTCTCCAAGGGTGTGTTGCTGCCTCGGGCACCTTATGGTCGTTCTCCTGTGAGTCAACATTTTAGAATCCGACGCAAAACTGACAGTTAAATATAATGCTCAGGGACTCTTAATGACGATGGAACACTCAAATTGCGTCGAGAGTCAATACATCTTCCTCCAGCCGACTTGTCTACAAGGGGATATTGCTGCCTCGGGCTCCATGTGGTCCGTCTCCTGTGAGTCTAGATTTTCGAATCCGACGCGAAACTGATAGTAAACTGTAACGTTCAGGGCCTCCTAATGCCGATGGAACACTCAAATTGCGTCGAGATTCAATACATCGGCCTCCAGCCGACTTGTCTCCAAGGGTCTGTTGCTGCCTCGGGCACCATATGATCCTTCACCTGTGAGTCTAGATTTTCGAATCCGACGAAAAACTGATATTGAATTGTAACATTCAGGGCCTCCTAATGACGATGAAACACTCAAATTGCGTCGAGATTCAATACATCGGCCTCCAGCGGACTTGTCTACAAGGGGATATTGCTGCCTCGGGCTCCATGTGGTCCGTCTCCTGTGAGTCTAGATTTTCGAATCCGACGCGAAACTAATAGTTAACTGTAACGTTCAGGGCCTCCTAATGCCGATGGAACACTCAAATTGCGTCGAGATTCAATACATCGGCCTCCAGCCGACTTGTCTCCAAGGGTCTGTTGCTGCCTCGGTCACCTTATGGTCGTTCTCCTGTGAGTTTAGATTATCGAATCCGACGCAAAAATGATAGTTAATTGTAATGTTAAGGGCCTCCTAATGACGATGGAACACTCAAATTGCGTCGAGATTCAGTACATCGGCCTATAGCCGACTTGTCTGGAAGGGCCTGTTGCTGCCTCGGGCACCTTATGGTCGTTCTCCTGTGAGTTTAGATTATCGAATCCGACGAAAAAATGATAGTTAATTGTAACGTTCAGGGCCTCCTAATGCCGATGGAACACTCAAATTGCGTCGAGATTCAATACATCGGCCTTCAGCCGACTTGTCTTCAATTGTCTATTGCTGCCTCGGGCACCTTATGGTCGTTCTCCTGTGAGTCTAGATTTTCGAATCCGACGCAAAACTCATAGTTAGTTGTACGTTCAGGGCCTTGTAATGACGATGGAACACTCAAATTGCGTCGAGATTCAATACATCGGCCTCCAGCCGACTTGTCTCCAAGGGTCTGTTGCTGCCGCGGGCACCCTATGGTCGTTCTCCTGTGAGTCAACATTTTAGAATCCGACGCAAAACTTATAGTTAAATGTAATGCTCAGGGCCTCTTAATGACGATGGAACACGCAAATTGCGTCGACAGTCAATACATCTTCCTCCACCCGGCTTGTCTACAAGGGGAAATTGCTGCCGCGGGCTCCATGTGGTCCGGCTCCTGTGAGTCTAGATTTTCGAATCCGACGCGAAAATGATAGTGAATAGTAACGTTCAGCGCCTCCTGATGACGATAGAACTCTCAAATTGCGTCGAGATCCAATACATCGTCCTCCAGCCGACTTGTCTCCCAGGGTCTGTTGCTGCCTCGGGCACCTTATGGTCGTTCTCCTGTGAGTTTAGATTATCGAATCCGACGCAAAAGTGATAGTTAATTGTAACGTTCAGGGCCTCCTAATGCCGATGGAACACTCAAATTGCGTCGAGATTCAATACATCGGCCTCCAGCAGACTTGTCTCCAAGGGTCTATTGCTGCCTCGGGCACCTTATGGTCGTCCTCCTGTGAGTCTAGATTTTCGAATCCGACGCAAAACTTATAGTTAATTGTAACGTTCAGGGCCTTGTAATGACGATGGAACACTCAAATTGCGTCGAGATTCAATACATCGGGCACCAGCCGACTTGTCTTCAAGGGTCTGTTGCTGCCTCGGGCACCTTATGGTCGTTCTCCTGTGAGTCAACATTTTAGAATCCGACGCAAAACTGATATTTAAATGTAATGCTCAGGGCCTCTTAATGACGATGGAACTCTCAAATTGCGTCGAGAGTCAATACATCTTCCTCCAGCCGACTTGTCTACAAGGGGATATTGCTGCCTCGGGCTCCATGTGGTCCGTCTCCTGTGAGTCTAGATTTTCGAATCCGACGCGAAACTGATAGTTAATTGTAAGGTTCCTAATGACGATGGAACACTCAAATTGCGTCGAGATTCAATACATCGGCCTCCAGCGGACTTGTCTCCAAGGGGATATTGCTGTCTCGGGCACCATATGATCCTTCTCCTGTGAGTCTACATTTTCGAATCCGACGCAAAAATGAAAGTGAATAGTAACGTTCAGCGCCTCCTGATGACGATACAACTCTCAAATTGCGTCGAGATTCAATACATCGTCCTCCAGCCGACTTGTCTCCAAGGGTCTATTGCTGCCTCGGGCACCTTATGGTCGTTCTCCTGTGAATTTAGATTATCGAATCCGACGCAAAAATGATAGTTAATTGTAACGTTTAGGGCCTTGTAATGACGATGGAACACTGAAATTGCGTCGAGATTCAATACATCGGCCTCCAGCCGACTTGTCTCCAAGGGTGTGTTGCTGCCTCGGGCACCTTATGGTCGTTCTCCTGTGAGTCAACATTTTAGAATCCGACGCAAAACTGACAGTTAAATATAATGCTCAGGGCCTCTTAATGACGATGGAACACTCAAATTGCGTCGAGAGTCAATACATCTTCCTCCAGCCGACTTGTCTACAAGGGGATATTGCTGCCTCGGGCTCCATGTGGTCCGTCTCCTGTGAGTCTAGATTTTCGAATCCGACGCGAAACTGATAGTTAACTGTAACGTTCAGGGCCTCCTAATGCCGATGGAACACTCAAATTGCGTCGAGATTCAATACATCGGCCTCCAGCCGACTTGTCTCCAAGGGTCTGTTGCTGCCTCGGTCACCTTATGGTCGTTCTCCTGTGAGTTTAGATTATCGAATCCGACGCAAAAATGATAGTTAATTGTAATGTTTAGGGCCTCCTAATGACGATGGAACACTCAAATTGCGTCGAGATTCAGTACATCGGCCTCCAGCCGACTTGTCTCCAAGGGTCTGTTGCTGCCTCGGGGACCTTATGGTCGTTCTCCTGTGAGTTTAGATTATCGAATCCGACGCAAAAATGATAGTTAATTGTAACGTTCAGGGCCTCCTAATGCCGATGGAACACTCAAATTGCATCGAGATTCAATACCTCGGCCTCCAGCCGACTTGTCTCCAATTGTCTATTGCTGCCTCGGGCACCTTATGGTCGTTCTCCTGTGAGTCTAGATTTTCGAATCCGACGCAAAACTCATAGTTAATTGTAACGTTCAGGGCCTTGTAATGACGATGGAACACTCAAATTGCGTCGAGATTCAATACATCGTCCTCCAGCCGACTTGTCTCCAAGGGTCTGTTGCTGCCGCGGGCACCTTATGGTCGTTTTCCTGTGAGTCAACATTTTAGAATCCGACGCAAAACTGATAGTTAAATGTAATGCTCAGGGCCTCTTAATGACGATGGAACACTCAAATTGCGTCGAGAGTCAATACATCTTCCTCCAGCCGACTTGTCTACAAGGGGATATTGCTGCCTCGGGCTCCATGTGGTCCGTCTCCTGTGAGTCTAGATTTTCGAATCCGACGCAAAACTGATAGTTAATTGTAAGGTTCAGGGCCTTGTAATGACGATGGAACACTCAAATTGCGTCGAGATTTAATACATCGGCCTCCATCGGACTTGTCTCCAAGGGGATATTGCTGTCTCGGGCACCATATGATCCTTCTCCTGTGAGTCTAGATTTTCGAATCCGACGCAAAAATGATGGTGAATAGTAACGTTCAGCGCCTCCTGATGACGATAGAACTCTCAAATTGCGTCGAGATTCAATACATCGTCCTCCAGCTGATTTGTCTCCAAAGGGATATTGCTGCCTCGGGCACCAAATGGTCCGTCCCCTGTGAGTCTGGATTTTTGAATCCGACGCAAAAATGATAGTTAATTGTAACGTTCAGGGCCTTGTAATGACGATGGAACACTCAAATTGCGTCGAGATTCAATACATCGGCCTCCGGCCGACTTGTCTCCAAGGGGATATTGCTGCCTCGGGCTCCATGTGGTCCGTCTCCTGTGAGTCAAGATTTTCGAATCCGACGCGAAACTGATAGTTAATTGTAAGGTTCAGGGCCTCCTAATGACGATGGAACACTCAAAATGCGCCGAGATTCAATACATCGGCCTCCAGCGGACTTGCCTCCAAGGGGATATTGCTGTCTCGGGCACCATATGATCCTTCTCTTGTGAGTGTAGATTTTCGAATCCGACACAAAAATGATAGTGAATAGTAACGTTCAGCGCCTCCTGATGACGATAGAACTCTCAAATTGCGTCGAGATTCAATACCTCGTCCTCCAGCCGACTTGTCTCCAAGGGTCTAATGCTGCCTCGGGCACCTTATGGTCGTTCTCCTGTGAGTCTAGATTTTCGAATCCGACGAAAAACTGATAGTTAATTGTAACATTCAGGGCCTCCTAATGACGATGGAACACTCAAATTGCGTCGAGATTCAATACGTCGGCCTCCAGCCGACTGTCTCCTAGGGTCTGTTGCTGCCTCGGGCACCTTATGGTCGTTCTCCTGTGAGTCAACATTTTAGAATCCGACGCAAAACTGATAGTTAAATGTAATGCTCAGGGCCTCTTAATGACGATGGAACACTCAAATTGCGTCGAGAGTCAATACATCTTCCTCCAGCCGACTTGTCTACAAGGGGATATTGCTGCCTCGGGCTCCATTGGGTCCGTCTCCTGTGAGTCTAGATTTTCGAATCCGACGCGAAACTGATAGTTAATTGTAAGGTTCAGGGCCTCCTAATGACGATGGAACACTCAAATTGCGTCGAGATTCAATACATCGGCCTCCAGCCGACTTGTCTCCAAGGGTATGTTGCTGCCTCGGTCACCTTATGGTCGTTCTCCTGTGAGTTTAGATTATCGAATCCGACGCAAAAATGATAGTTAATTGTAACGTTCAGGGCCTCCTAATGACGATGGAACACTCAAATTGCGTCGAGATTCAGTACATCGGCCTCCAGCCGACTTGTCTCCAAGGGTCTGTTGCTGCCTCGGGCACCTTATGGTCGTTCTCCTGTGAGTTTAGATTATCGAATCCGACGCAAAAATGATAGTTAATTGTAACGTTCAGGGCCTCCTAATGAGGATGGAACACTCAAATTGCGTCGAGATTCAATACATCGGCCTCCAGCCGACTTGTCTCCAAGGGTCTATTGCTGCCTCGGGCACCTTATGGTCGTTCGCCTGTGAGCCAACATTTTAGAATCCGACGCAAAACTGATTAGATTAGATTAGATTAGATTTACTTTCATTCCAATTGATCCGTAGTGAGGAGGTCCTCCTGGATGTGGAACATGTCAGAAAAACAACAATACATGACAAATATTTACAACTAAAACAAATAAGCTAATGTACCATTCCACAGGTCCCAAGTGGAATGATCGTCATTTTTAATGAACACTAAGAGTCATTTTACAAATACTAATGCACTGAATTTAAAATAAAAAACGTTTTTTATTTATTTATAAGGTAATAAACATGTAATACAACTACTGTAATACTTATCTACAATGAACACATTACTGCACTGAAATGGTGCAGAAGTTAGATTATACTTACACACACACACACACACACACACACACACACAAATTTTCAGTGAACACATTACTGCACTGAAATTGTGCAGAAGTTATGTTGTACTTATATACAAATCAGTTGGTTTTACTAAGAAATTCATCAATGGAGTAGAAGGAGTTGGCCACCAATAAATCCTTTAGGCTTCTCTTAAACTGAATTTCATTGGTTGTTAAGCTTTTTATGGCTGCTGGCAAGTTATTGAAAATGTGTGTTCCTGAATAATGCACACCTTTTTGTACAAGACTAAGTGACTTTAAATTCTTGTGAGGATTATTCTTATTTCTAGTATTGATTCCATGAATTGAGCTGTTGGTTTGAAAAAGTGATATATTTTTAATGACAAGTTTCATTAAGGAATAAATATACTGGGAAGCTGTAGTTAGTATCCCTAGTTCCCTAAACAGGCTTCTGCAGGATGTTCTTGAGTTCACACCACATATAATTCTTACTGCACGTTTTTGTGCCCGGAAAACTTTAGCTTGGCTTGATGAATTACCCCAAAAAATAATCCCATATGACATTATGGAATGAAAGTAAGCATAGTATGCCAGCTTTTTCATTTTTATATCCCCTACGTCTGACAAAATTCGCATTGCAAACAGAGATTTGTTAAGACGCTTCAGCAGTTCTGTGGTGTGCTCCTCCCAATTGAATTTATTATCAAGCTGTAATCCCAAGAATTTAACACTGTCCACTTCTTCTATCTTCTTGTCATCATATGTTAGACATATACTCTTGGGACACCCCTTACAAGTTCTGAACTGCATGTAGTGTGTTTTTTCAAAGTTTAGTGACAAAGAATTGGCTAGGAACCAGTGATTAATGTCCACAAATATTTTATTGGCTGATCTTTCTAAGACTACACTTGATTTGCTATTTATTGCAATGTTTGTATCATCGGCAAACAAAACAAACTTGGCATCTGGTAATGTTACTGATGAAAGGTCATTGATATACACAAGAAAAAGTAAGGGCCCCAAAATGGAACCTTGTGGGACCCCACATGTAATTAGTTCCCAGTTGGATGATGCCTGATAGACATGTATCAAGCTCTTTCCTAATAACACCCTTTGTTTCCTGCCAGAGATATAAGATTTGAACCATTTTGCAGCATTTCCTGTTACACTATAATATTCTAGTTTACTTAAAAGGATATTGTGATTTACACAGTCAAATGCCTTTGATAGATCACAAAATATACCAGTTGCCTGCAATTTTTTGTCTAATGAATTAAGCACATTTTCACTGTAAGTGAAGATAGCCTTCTCAATATCAGAACCTTTTAGAAATCCAAACTGTGACTTTGACAGTATGTTATTTGAGATAAGATGGTTATAAAGACGACGGTACATTACTTTTTCGAAAATTTTTGAGAATGCTGGTAACAGTGAAATTGGACGGAAATTTGATGCTATTTCTTTATCTCCCTTCTTAAACAGTGGCTTAACTTCAGCATATTTCAGCCATTCAGGAAATATTCCACTGATAAACGACTGGTTACACAGATAGCTTAATATGTTACTTAGCTCAGAATCACATTCTTTAATTAACTTTGTTGATATTTCATCATACCCACTAGATGTTTTTGATTTTAAAGATTTTATGATGGACATTATTTCTGTTGGGGTAGTGAGGGTCAAATTCATATTATGGAAATTACTTGAAATGTCTGGTCTAAGGTAATCCATAGCAGCATCTACCGAACCTGACAACCCCATCTTTTCAGTAACAGTTATAAAATGTTTGTTAAAAAGTTCTGCAACACTATACACATCTGTCACCAATGTATCATTTACTCTTAATGCTATTTGTTCCTCTTCATGTCTGGTCCTACCGGTCTCCTCCTTCACTATATCCCATATTGTCTTTATTTTGTTATCTGATATGACTATCTTTTCCTTGTAATATATTTGCTTTGACATCCATATTACAGTCTTTAATATTTTGCAGTATTTCTTATAATGTGCTATAGCATCAACATTGGAAATGTTTCGGATTGACAGATACAGTTTTCTTTTTGTTTTACAAGATACCCTTATTCCTCGAGTAATCCATGGCTTCTTTGTAGATTTTCCTCTAACCTTGGTAAGTTTTGGGGGAAAGCAGTGTTCAAATAAGGTAAGCACTTTATTAGCAAAAATGTTATATTTTTCATTCATGCCTTGAGCACTGTAAACATCAGTCCAGTGAATGTCTCTGAGGAGTGTCCTAAAATAATCAATTTTTGGCTTACTGATTACCCTCTTGAGCTCAGATTTAACAGATTTTATATCCTGTTCAGTATTAACATTTAACAGAAGGAACTGCATGTCATGGTCTGAGAGGCCATTGGCTATTGGTTTTGTAATATAATTTTGTTCATTGGACTTTTCTATAAAGATATTATCAATGGCTGTTTGTGAGCAAGTGGCTATCCTAGTGGGGAACTTTACTGTGGGAATTAAGTTGAATGATAGTGTTACTAACTCAAATAAGTTCTTATTCGGAGAGTCTTTAAGGAAATCTACATTGAAATCACCAGCAACCACTATTTCTTTGTTTTTGGTTATTAAATGGGCCAGTACAGCTTCAAGGTGGTTTACAAACAGATTAAAGTTACCTGCAGGTGCTCGATATACACTTAATATTATGAAAGATTTTTTGTGAAAATCTAATTCTGTTGCACATGCTTCCATATGCTGTTCTAGGCAAAATTTATGAATGTCTATGTTCTTAAATTTATGACAGTTCCTGATGAATGTGGCAACTCCTCCTTTCTCCATTTCTGATCTACAAAAGTGAGATGCTAACCTAAACCCTGTAACACTTAAAAGTTCTATACCAGTGGTCACATGATGTTCAGAGAGGCAGATTATGTCAGCTGGGTTTGAAGACTCTAATTCATCTATGCATATAGTTAAATGTTATGCTCAGGGCCTCTTAATGACGATGGAACACTCAAATTGCGTCGAGAGTTAATACATCTTCCTCCAACCGGCTTGTCTACAAGGGGATATTGCTGCCACGGGCTCCTTTTGGTCCGTCTCCTGTGAGTCTAGATTTTCGAATCCGACGCAAAAATGATAGTTAATTGTAACATTCAGGGCCTCCTAATGACGATGAAACACTCAAATTGCGTCGAGATTCAATACATCAGCCTCCAGCCGTCTTGTCTCCAAGGGTCTGTTGCTGCCTCGGGCACCTTATGGTCGTTCTCTTGTAAGTCTAGATTTTCGAATCCGACGCAAAAATGATAGTTAATTGTAACGTTCAGGGCCTCCTAATGACGATGGAACTCTCAAATTGCGTTGAGATTCAATACATCGTCCTCCAGCCGACTTGTCTCCAAGGGTCTATTGCTGCCTCGGACACCTTATGGTCGTTCTCCTGTAAGTCTAGATTTTCGAATCCGACGCAAAAATGATAGTAAATTGTAACGTTCAGGGCCTTCTAATAACGATGGAACACTCAAATTGCGTCGAGATTCAATACATCGTCCTCCAGCCGACTTGTCTCCAAGGGTCTAATACTGCCACGGGCACCATGTGATCGTTCTGCTGTGAATCTAGATTTTCGCAAAACTGATAGTTAATTGTAACATTCAGGGCCTCCTAATGACGACGGAACACTCATTTTGCGTCGAGATTCAATACATCGGCCTCCAGCCGACTTGTCTCCAAGAAGATATCGCTGCCTCCGGCCTATAATGTTCGCTCTCATGTGAGTCTAGATTTTCGAATCCGACGCAAAACTGATTGTTAATTGTAACGATCAGGGCTTCCTAATGACGATGGAAGACTCAAATTGCCTCGAGATTCAATACATCGGCATTCAGCCGATTTGTCTCCAAGGGTCTATTGCTGCCTCGGGCACCTTATGGTCGTTCTCCTGTGAGTCTAGATTTTCGAATCCGACGCAAAAATGATAGTTAATTGTAACGTTCAGGGCCTTGTAATGACGATGGATCACTCAAATTGCGTCGAGATTCAATACATCGGCCTCCAGCCGACTTGTCTCCAAGGGTCTGTTGCTGCCTCTGGCACCTTATGGTCGTTCTCCTGAGAATCGACATTGTAGAATCCGACGCAAAACTGATAGTTAAATGTAATGCTCAGGGCCTTGTAATGACGATGGAACACTCAAATTGTGTCGAGAGTCAATACATCTTCCTCCAGCCGACTTGTCTCCAAGGGTCTATTGCTGCCTCGGGCACCTTATGGTCGTTCTCCTGTGAGTTTAGATTATCGAATTCGACGCAAAATTGATAGTTAATTGTAACGTTTAGGTCCTCCTAATGACGATGGAACACTCAAATTGCGTCGAGATTCAATACATCGGCCACCAGCCGACTTGTCTCCAAGGGGATATCGCTGCCTCGGGCAGCACATGGTCCGTCTCCGGTGATTCTACGTTCTCGAATCCGACGCAAAACTCATAGTTAATTGTTACGTTCAGGGCCTCCTATTGGCGATGGAACACTCAAATTGCGTCGAGATTCAATATATCGGCCTCCAGCCGACTTGTCTCCAAGGGTCTATTGCTGCCTCGGGCACCTTATGGTCGTTCTCCTGTGAGTCTAGATTTTCGAATCCGACGCAAAAATGATAGTTAATTGTAACGTTCAGGGCCTTCTAATGACGATGGAACACTCAAATTGCGTCGAGATTCAATACATCGGCCTCCAGCCGACTTGTGTCCAAGGGTCTGTTGCTGCCTCGGGCACCTTATGGTCGTTCTCCTGTGAGTTTAGATTTTCGTATCCGACGCAAAAATGATAGTTCATTATAACGTTCAGGGCGACCTAATGACGATAGAAGACTCAAATTGCGTCGAGATTCAATACATCGGCCTCCAGCCGACTTGACTCCAAGGGTCTGTTGCGTCGGATTCAAAAATTTAGACTCACAGGAGAACGACTATAAGGTGCCCGAGGCAGCAACAGACCCTTGGAGACAAGTCGGCTGGAGGCCGATGTATTGAATCTCGACGCAATTTGAGTGTTCCATCGGCATTAGGAGGCCCTGAACGTTACAGTTAACTATCAGTTTCGCGTCGGATTCGAAAATCTAGACTCACAGGAGAACGACCATAAGATGCCCGAGGCAGCAATAAACCCTTGGAGACAAGTCGGCTGGAGGACGATGTATTGAATCTCTACGCAATTTGAGAGTTCCATCGTCATTAGGAGGCCCTGAACGTTACAATTAACTATGAGTTTTTCGTCGGATTCGAAAATCTAGACTCACAGGAGAACGACCATAAGCTGCCCGAGGCAGCAATAGACCCTTGGAGACAAGTCGGCTGGAGGTCGATGTATTGAATCTCGACTCAATTTGTGTGCTCCATCGTCATTAGGAGGCCCTGAACGTTACAATTAACTATCATTTTTGCGTCGGATTCGAAAATCTAGACTCACAGGAGAACGACTGTAAGGTGCCCGAGGCAACAATAGACCCTTGGAGACAAGTCGGCTGGAGAAAGTTGTATTGAATCTCGACGCAATTTGAGTGTTCCATCGTAATTAGGAGGCCCTGAACCTTACAATTAACTATTAGTTACGCGTCGGATTCGAAAATCTAGACTCACAGGAGAACGCCATAAGGTGCCCGAGGCAGCAATAGACCCTTATAGACAAGTCGGCTGTAGGACGATGTATTGAATCTCGACGCAATTTGAGTGTTCCATCGTCTTTAGAAGTCCCTGAACGTTACAATTAACTATCATTTATGCGTCGGATTCGAAAATCTAGACTCACAGGAGAAGGATCATATTGTGCCCGAGGCAGCATTAGACCCATGGAGACAAGTCGGCTGGAGGACGATGTATTGGATCGCGACGCAATTTGAGTGTTCCATCGTCATTAGGAGGCCCTGAACCTTACAATTAACTATCAGTTTCTCGTCGGATTCGAAAATCTAGACTCACAGCAGACGGACCATTTGGTGCCCGAGGCAGCAATATCCCCTTGGAGACAAATCCGGTGGAGGACGATGTATTGAATCTCGACGCATTTTGAGTGTTCCATCATCATTAGAAGGCCCTGAACGTTACAATTAACTATCATTTTTGCGTCGGATTCGAAAATCTAGAATCACAGGAGAACGACCATAAGGTGCCCGAGGCAGCAATAGAGCCTTGGAGACAAGTCGGCTGGAGGTCGATGTATTGAATCTCGACACGATCTGAGTGTTCCATCGTCATTAGGAGGCCCTGAACCTTACAATTAATTATCAGTTTCGTGTCGGATTCGAAAATCTAGACTCACAGCAGACGGACCACATGGAGCCCGAGGCAGCAATATCCCCTTGTAGACAAGTCGGCTGGAGGAAGATGTATTGTCTCTCGACGCAATTTGAGTGTTCCATCGTCTTTAGGAGTCCCTGAACGTTACAATTAACTATCATTTATGCGTCGGATTCGATAATCTAAACTCACAGGAGAACGACCATAAGGTGCCCGAGGAAGCAATATCCCCTTGTAGACAAGTCGGCTGGAGAAAGATGTATTGAATCTCGACGCAATTTGAGTGTTCCATCGTAATTAGGAGGCCCTGATCCTTACAATTAGCTATCAGTTTCGCGTCGGATTCGAAAATCTAGACTCACAGGAGAAGGACCATAAGGTGCCCGAGGCAGCAATAGACCCTTGGAGACAAGTCGGCTGGAGGACGATGTATTGAATCTCGACGCAATTTGAGTGTTCCATCGTCTTTAGAAGTCCCTGAACGTTACAATTAACTATCATTTATGCGTCGGATTCGAAAATCTAGACTCACAGAGGAAGGATCATATTGTGCCCGAGGCAGCATTAGACCCTTGGAGACAAGTCGGCTGGAGGACGATGTATTGGATCGCGACGCAATTTGAGTGTTCCATCGTCATTAGGAGGCCCTGAATGTTACAATTAACTATGAGTTTTTCGTCGGATTAGAAAATCTAGACTCACAGCAGACGGACCATTTGGTGCCCGAGGCAGCAATATCCCCTTGGAGACAAATCGGCTGGAGGACGTTGTATTGAATCTCGACGCAATTTGAGTCTTCTATCGTCATTAGGAGGCGCTGAACGTTACAATTCCCTATCATTTTTGCGTCGGATTCGAAGATCTAGACTCACAGGAGAAGGATCATATTGTGCCCGAGACTGCAATATCCCCTTGGATACAAGTCGACTGGAGGTCGATGTATTGACACTCGACGCAATTTGAGTGTTCCATCGTCATTACAAGGCCCTGAACGTTACAATTAACTATCATTTTTGCGTCGGATTCGAAAATCTAGACTCACAGGAGAACGACCATAAGGTGCCCGAGGCAGCAATAGACCCTTGGAGACAAGTCGGCTGGAGGCCGATGTATTGAATCTCGACTCAATTTGTGTGCTCCATCGCCATTAGGAGGCCCTGAACGTTACAATTAACTATGAGTTTTGCGTCGTATTCGGAATCGTAGAATCACCGGAGACGAACCATGTGGTGCCCGAGGCAGCGATATCCCCTTGGAGACAAGTCGGCTGGAGGACGATGTATTGAATCTCGACGCAATTTGAGTGTTCCATCGTCATTTGGAGGCCCTGAACCTTACAATTAACAATCAGTTTCGCGTCGGATTCGAAAATCTAGACTCACAGGAGAACGACCATAAGGTGCCCGAGGCAGCAATAGACCCTTGGAGACAAGTCGGTTGGAGGACGATGTATTGAATCTCGACGCAAATTGAGAGTTCCATCGTCATTAGGAGGCCATGAACGTTACAATTAACTATCATTTATGCGTCGGATACGAAAATCTAGACTCACAGGAGAAGGATCATATTGTGCCCGAGACTGCAATAGCCCCTTGGATACAAGTCGACTGGAGGTCGATGTATTGACTCTCGACGCAATTTGAGTGTTCCATCGTCATTACAAGGCCCTGAACGTTACAATTAACTATCATTTTTGCGTCGGATTCGAAAATCTAGACTCACAGGAGAACGACCATAAGGTGCCCGAGGCAGCAATAGACCCTTGGAGACAAGTCGGATGGAAACCGATGTATTGATTCTTGACGCAATTTGAGTGTTCCATCGTCATTAGGAGGCCCTGAACGTTACAATTGACTATCATTTTTGCGTCGGATTCGAAAATCTAGACTCACAGGAGAAGGACCATGTGGTGCCCGAGGCAGCGATATCCCCTTGGAGACAAGTCGGCTGGAGGCCGATGTATTGAATCTCGACGCAATTTGAGTGTTCCATCGTCATTAGAAGGCCCGGAACGTTACAATTAACTATCATTTTTGCGTCGGATTCGAAAATCTAGACTCACAGGAGAACGACCATAAGGTGCCCGAGGCAGCAATAGACCCTTGGAGACAAGTCGGCTGGAGGACGATGTATTGAATCTCGACGCAATTTGAGTGTTCCATCGTCATTAGGAGGCCCTGAACCTTACAATTAACTATCAGTTTCGCGTCGGATTCGAAAATCTAGACTCACAGGAGAACGACCATAAGGTGCCCGAGGCAGCAATAGACCCTTGGAGACAAGTCGGCTGGAGGACGATGTATTGAATCTCGACGCAATTTGAGTGTTCCACCGTCTTTAGGAGTCCATGAACGTTACAAATAACTATCATTTATGCGTCGGATTCGAAAATCTAGACTCACAGGAGAAGGATCAAATTGTGCCCGAGGCATCATTAGACCCTTGGAGACAAGTCCGCTGGAGGACGATGTATTGGATCGCGACGCAATTTGAGTGTTGCATCGTCATTAGGAGGCCCTGAACGTTACAATTAACAATCATTTTAGCGTCGGATTCGAAAATCTACTCACAGGAGAATTTCATACGGTGCTCGAGACAGCAATATCCCCTTGGAGACAAGTCCGCTGGAGGCCGATGTATTGAATCTCGACGCAATTTGAGTGTTCCATCGTCGTTAGGAGGCCCTGAACCTTACAATTAACTATCAGTTTCGCGTCGGATTCGAAAATCTAGACTCACAGGAGAACGACCATAAGGTGCCCGAGGCAGCAATAGACCCTTGGAGACACGTCAGCTGGAGGACGATGTATTGAATCTCGACGCAATTTGATTGTTCCATCGTCTTTAGGAGTCCCTGAACATTACAATTAACTATCATTTTTGCGTCGGATTCGAAAATCTAGACTCACAGGAGAACGACCATAAGGTGCCCGAGGCAGCAATAGACTCTTGGAGACAAGTCGGCTGGAGGCCGATGTATTGGATCGCGACGCAATTTGAGTGTTCCATCGTCATTAGGAGGCCCTGATTGTTACAATTAACTATCAGTTTTTCGTCGGATTCTAAAATCTAGACTCACAGCAGACGGACCATTTGGTGACCGAGGCAGCAATATCCCCTTGGAGACAAATCCGGTGGAGGACGATGTTTTGAATCTCGACGCATTTTGAGTGTTCCATCGTCATTAGAAGGCCCTGAACGTTACAATTAACTATCATTTTTGCGTCGGATTCGAAAATCTAGAATCACAGGAGAACGACCATAAGGTGCCCGAGGCAGCAATAGAGCCTTGGAGACAAGTCGGCTGAAGGTCGATGTATTGAATCTCGACCCAAATTGTGTGCTCCATCGTCATTAGGAGGCCCTCAACGTTACAATTAACTATGAGTTTTGCGTCGGATTCGAAAACGTAGAATCACCGGAGACGGACCATGTTGTGCCCGAGGCAGCGTTTTCCCCTTGGAGACAAGTCGGCTGGAGGCCGATGTATTGAATCTCGACGCGATTTGAGTGTCTCATCGTCATTAGAAGGCCCTGAACGTTACAATTAACTATCATTTTTGCGTCGGATTCGAAAGTCTAGACTCACAGGAGAAGGATCATATGGTGCCCGAGACAGCAATTTCCCCTTGGAGACAAGTCCGCTGTAGGCCGATGTATTGAATCTCGACACAATCTGAGTGTTCCATCGTCATTAGGAGGCCCTGAACCTTACAATTAACTATCAGTTTCGCGTCGGATTCGAAAATCTAGACTCACAGCAGACGGACCACATGGAGCCCGAGGCAGCAATATCCCCTTGTAGACAAGTCGGCTGGAGGAAGATGTATTGACTCTCGACGCAATTTGAGTGTTCCATCGTCTTTAGGAGTCCCTGAACGTTACAATTAACTATCATTTATGCGTCGGATTCGATAATCTAAACTCACAGGAGAACGAACATAAGGTGCCCGAGGCAGCAACAGACCCTTGGAGACAAGCCGGCTGGAGACCGATGTATTGGATCTCGACGCAATTTGAGTGCTCCATCGTCATTTGGAGGCCCTGAACGTTACAATTAACTATCAGTTTCGCGTCGGATTCAAAAATCCAGACTCACAGGAGACGGACCATTTGGTGCCCGAGGCAGCAATATCCCCTTGGAGACAAATCGGCTGAATGCCGATGTATTGAATCTCGAGGCAATTTGAGTGTTCCATCGTCATTAGGAAGCCCTGAACGTTACAATTAACAATAAGTTTGGCGTCGGATTCGAAAATCTAGACTCACATGAGAGCGAACATAAGAGGCCGGAGGCAGTAATATCCCCATTGAGGCAAGTCGGCTTTAGGACGATGTATTGAATCTCGACGCAATTTGAGTCTCCCATCGTCATTAGAAGGCCCTAAGCGTTACAATTAACTATCATTTTTGCGTCGGATTCGATAATCTAAACTCACAGGAGAACGACCATTTGGTGCCCGAGGCAGCAATAGACCCTTGGAGACAAGTCGGCTGGAGGCCGATGTATTGAATCTCGACTCAATTTGTGTGCTCCATCGTCATTAGGAGGCGCTGAACGTTTCAATTAACTATGAGTTTTGCGTCGGATTCGAAAACGTAGAATCACCGGAGACGGACCATGTTGTGCCCGAGGCAGCGTTTTCCCCTTGGAGACAAGTCGGCTGGAGGCCGATGTATTGAATCTCGACGCGATTTGAGTGTCTCATCGTCATTAGAAGGCCCTGAACGTTACAATTAACTATCATTTTTGCTTCGGATTCGAAAGTCTAGACTCACAGGAGAAGGATCATATGGTGCCCGAGACAGCAATTTCCCCTTGGAGACAAGTCCGCTGTAGGCCGATGTATTGAATCTCGACACAATCTGAGTGTTCCATCGTCAGTAGGAGGCCCTGAACCTTACAATTAACTATCAGTTTCGCGTCGGATTCGAAAATCTAGACTCACAGCAGACGGACCACATGGAGCCCGAGGCAGCAATATCCCCTTGTAGACAAGTCGGCTGGAGGAAGATGTATTGACTCTCGACGCAATTTGAGTGTTCCATCGTCTTTAGGAGTCCCTGAACGTTACAATTAACTATCATTTATGCGTCGGATTCGATAATCTAAACTCACAGGAGAACGAACATAAGGTGCCCGAGGCAGCAACAGACCCTTGGAGACAAGCCGGCTGGAGACCGATGTATTGGATCTCGACGCAATTTGAGTGATCCATCGTCATTTGGAGGCCCTGAACGTTACAATTAACTATCAGTTTCGCGTCGGATTCAAAAATCCAGACTCACAGGAGACGGACCATTTGGTGCCCGAGGCAGCAATATCCCCTTGGAGACAAATCGGCTGAATGCCGATGTATTGAATCTCGAGGCAATTTGAGTGTTCCATCGTCATTAGGAAGCCCTGAACGTTACAATTAACAATAAGTTTGGCGTCGGATTCGAAAATCTAGACTCACATGAGAGCGAACATAAGAGGCCGGAGGCAGTAATATCCCCATTGAGGCAAGTCGGCTTTAGGACGATGTATTGAATCTCGACGCAATTTGAGTCTCCCATCGTCATTAGAAGGCCCTAAGCGTTACAATTAACTATCATTTTTGCGTCGGATTCGATAATCTAAACTCACAGGAGAACGACCATTTGGTGCCCGAGGCAGCAATAGACCCTTGGAGACAAGTCGGCTGGAGGCCGATGTATTGAATCTCGACTCAATTTGTGTGCTCCATCGTCATTAGGAGGCGCTGAACGTTTCAATTAACTATGAGTTTTGCGTCGGATTCGAAAACGTAGAATCACCGGAGACGGACCATATGGTGCCCGAGGCAGCGATATCCCCTTGGAGGCAAGTCGGCTGGAGGCCGATGTATTGAATCTCGACGCAATTTGAGTGTTCCATCGTCATTAGGAGGACCTGAACCTTACAATTAACTATCAGTCTCGCGTCGGATTCGAAAATCTAGACCTACAGGAGACGGACCACATGGAGCCCGAGGCAGCAATATCCGCTTGTAGACAAGTCGGCTGGAGGAAGATGTATTGACTCTCGACGCAATTTGAGTGTTCCATCGGCATTAGGAGGCCCTGAACGTTACAGTTAACTATCATTTCAGCGTCGGATTCGAAAATCTAGACTCACAGGAGAACGACCAAAAGGTGCCCGAGGCAGCAATAGACCCTTGGAGACAAGTCGGCTGGAGGTCGATGTATTGGATCGCGACGCAATTTGAGTGTTCCATCGTCATTAGGAGGCCCTGAACGTTACAATTAACTATCATTTTTGCGTCGGATTCGAAAATCTAAACTCACAGGAGAAGGATCATATGGTGCCCGAGACAGCAATATCCCCTTGGAGACAAATCCGCTGGAGGCCGATGTATTGAATTTCGACGCAATTTGAGTGTTCCATCGTCATCAGGAGGCCCTGAACCTTACAATTAACTATCAGTTTCGCGTCGGATTCGAAAATCTAGACTCACAGGAGACGGACCACATGGAGCCCGAGGCAGCAATATCCCCTTGTAGACAAGTCGGCTGGAGGAAGATGTATTGACTCTCGACGCAATTTGAGTGTTCCATCGTCTTTAGGAGTCCCTGAACTTTACAATTAACTATCACTTATGCGTCGGATTCGAAAATCTAGACTCACAGGAGAACGACCATAAGGTGCCCGAGGCAGTAACAGACCCTTGGAGGCAAGTCGGCTGGAGGCCGATGTATTGAATCTCGACGCAATTTGAGTGTTCCATCGGCATTAGGAGGCCCTGAACGTTACAGTTAACTATCATTTTAGCCTCGGATTCGAAAATCTACTAACAGGAGAACGACCATAAGGTGCCCGAGGCAGTAATATCCCCATGGAGACAAGTCGGCTGGAGGACGATGTATATAATCTCGACGCAATTTCAGTGTTCCATCGGCATTAGGAGGCCCTGAACGTTTCAATTAACTATGAGTTTTGCGTCGGATTCGAAAACGTAGAATCACCGGAGACGGACAATGTGGTGCCCGAGGCAGCGATATCCCCTTGGAGACAAGTCGGCTGGAGGCCGATGTATTGAATCACGACGCAATTTGAGTGTTCCATCGTCATTAGGAGGACCTGAACCTTACAATTAACCATCAGTTTCGCGTCGGATTCGAAAATCTAGACCTACAGGAGACGGACCACATGGAGCCCGAGGCAGCAATATCCCCTTGTAGACAAGTCGGCTGGAGGAAGATGTATTGACTTTCGACGCAATTTGAGTGTTCCATCGTCTTTAAGAGTCCCTGAACGTTACAATTAACTATCATTTTAGCGTCGGATTCGAAAATCTACTAACAGGAGAACGACCATAAGGTCCCCAAAGCAGCAACAGACCCTTGGAGACCAGTGGGCTGGAGGCCGATGTATTGAATCTCGACGCAATTTGAGTGTTCCATCGGCATTAGGAGGCCCTGAACGTTACAGTTAACTATCACTTTAGCGTCGGATTCGAAAATCTACTAACAGGAGAACGACCATAAGGTGCCCGAGGCAGTAATATCCCCATGGAGACAAGTCGGCTGGAGGACGATGTATTGAATCTCGACGCAATTTGAGTGTTCCATCGTCATTAGAAGGCCCTGAACGTTACAATTAACTATCATTTTTGCGTCGGATTCGAAAATCTAGACTCACAGGAGAACGACCATAAGGTGCCCGAGGCAGCAATAGACCCTTGGAGACAAGTCGGCTGGAGGACGATGTATTGAATCTCGACGCAATTTGAGTGTTCCATCGGCATTAGGAGGCCCTGAACGTTACAGTTAACTATCATTTCAGCGTCGGATTCGAAAATCTAGACTCACAGGAGAACGACCAAAAGGTGCCCGAGGCAGCAATAGACCCTTGGAGACAAGTCGGCTGGAGGTCGATGTATTGGATCGCGACGCAATTTGAGTGTTCCATCGTCATTAGGAGGCCCTGAATGTTACAATTAACTATCAGTTTTTCGTCGGATTCGAAAATCTAGACTCACAGCAGACGGACCATTTGATGCCCGAGGCAGCAATATCCCCTTGGAGACAAATCGGCTGGAGGACGATGTATTGAATCTCGACGCAATTTGAGTCTTCTATCGTCATTAGGTCGCCCTTAACGTTATAATGAACTATCAGTTTTGCGTCGGATTCGAAAATCTAGACTTACAAGAGAACGACCGTAAGGTGCCCGAGGCAGTAATAGACCCTTGGAGACAAGTCGGCTGGAGGACGATGTATTAAATCTCGACGCAATTTGAGTGTTCCATCGTCACTACAAGGCCCTGAACGTTACAATTAACTATCATTTTTGCGTCGGATTCGAAAATCTAAACTCACAGGAGAACGACCATAAGGTGCCCGAGGCAGCAATAGACCCTTGGAGACAAGTCGGCTGGAGGTCGATGTATTCGATCGCGACGCAATTTGAGTGTTCGATCGTCATTAGGAGGCCCTGAATGTTACAATGAAATATCAGTTTTTCGTCGGATTCGAAAATCTAGACTCACAGCAGACGGACCATTTGGTGCCCGTGGCAGCAATATCCCCTTGGAGACAAATCGGCTGGAGGACGATGTATTGAATCTCCCGCGCAATTTGAGTCTTCTATCGTCATTAGGAGGCGCTGAAAGTTACAATACACTATCATTTTTGCGTCGGATTCGAAAAACTAGACTCACAGGAGAAGGATCATTTTGTGCCCGAGACTGCAATATCCCCTTGGATACAAGTCGACTGGAGGTCGATGAATTGACTCTCGACGCAATTTGAGTGTTCCATCGTCATTACAAGGCCCTGAACGTTACAATTAACTATCATTTTTGCGTCGGATTCGAAAATCTAGACTCACAGGAGAAGGATCATATTGTGCCCGAGGCAGCGGTATCCCCTTGGAGAAAAAGTCGGCTGGAGGCCGATGTATTGAATCTCGACGCAATTTGAGTGTTCCATCGTCACTACAAGGCCCTGAACGTTACAATTAACTATCATTTTTGCGGCGGATTCGAAAATCTAGACTCACAGGAGAACGACCATAAGGTGCCCGAGGCAGCAATAGACCCTTGGAGACAAGTCGGCTGGAGGTCGATGTACTGAATCTCGACTCAATTTGTGTGCTCCATCGTCATTAGGAGGCCCTGAACGTTACAATTAACTATGAGTTTTGCGTCGTATTCGAAAACGTAGAATCACCGGAGACGGACCATGTGGTGCCCGAGGCAGCGATATCCCCTTGGAGACAAGTCGGCTGGAGGCCGATGTATTGAATCTCGACGCAATTTGAGTGTCCCATCGTCATTAGAAGGCCCTGAACGTTACAATTGACTATCATTTTTGCGTCGGATTCGAAAATCTAGACTCACAGGAGAAGGATCATATGGTGCCCGAGACAGCAATATCCCCTTGGAGACAAGTCCGCTGGAGGCCGATGTATTGAATCTCGACGCAATTAGAGTGTTCCATCGTCATCAGGAGGCCCTGAACCTTACAATTAACTATCAGTTTCGCGTCGGATTCGAAAATCTAGACTCACAGGAGACGGACCACATGGAGCCCGAGGCAGCAATATCCCCTTGGAGACAAGTCGGCTGGAGGAAGATGTATTGAATCTCGACGCAATTTGAGTGTTCCATCGTCATTAGAAGGCCCTGAACGTTACAATTAACTATCATTTTTGCGTCGGATTCGAAAATCTAGACTCACAGGAGAACGACCATAAGGTGCCCGAGGCAGCAATAGACCCTTGGAGACAAGTCGGCTGGAGGACGATGTATTGAATCTCGACGCAATTTGAGTGTTCCATCGGCATTAGGAGGCCCTGAACGTTACAGTTAACCATCATTTCAGCGTCGGATTCGAAAATCTAGACTCACAGGAGAACGACCAAAAGGTGCCCGAGGCAGCAATAGACCCTTGGAGACAAGTCGGCTGGAGGTCGATGTATTGGATCGCGACGCAATTTGAGTGTTCCATCGTCACTAGGAGGCCCTGAATGTTACAATTTACTATCAGTTTTTCGTCGGATTCGAAAATCTAGACTCACAGCAGACGGACCATTTGATGCCCGAGGCAGCAATATCCCCTTGGAGACAAATCGGGTGGAGGACGATGTATTGAATCTCGACGCAATTTGAGTCTTCTATCGTCATTAGGTCGCCCTTAACGTTATAATGAACTATCAGTTTTGCGTCGGATTCGAAAATCTAGACTTACAAGAGAACGACCGTAAGGTGCCCGAGGCAGTAATAGACCCTTGGAGACAAGTCGGCTGGAGGACGATGTATTAAATCTCGACGCAATTTGAGTGTTCCATCGTCACTACAAGGCCCTGAACGTTACAATTAACTATCATTTTTGCGTCGGATTCGAAAATCTAGACTCACAGGAGAACGACCATAAGGTGCCCGAGGCAGCAATAGACCCTTGGAGACAAGTCGGCTGGAGGTCGATGTATTCGATCGCGACGCAATTTGAGTGTTCGATCGTCATTAGGAGGCCCTGAATGTTACAATGACAAATCAGTTTTTCGTCGGATTCGAAAATCTAGACTCACAGCAGACGGACCATTTGGTGCCCGTGGCAGCAATATCCCCTTGGAGACAAATCGGCTGGAGGACGATGTATTGAATCTCCCGCGCAATTTGAGTCTTCTATCGTCATTAGGAGGCGCTGAACGTTACAATACACTATCATTTTTGCGTCGGATTCGAAAATCTAGACTCACAGGAGAAGGATCATATTGTGCCCGAGACTGCAATATCCCCTTGGATACAAGTCGACTGGAGGTCGATGTATTGACTCTCGACGCAATTTGAGTGTTCCATCGTCATTACAAGGCCCTGAACGTTACGATTAACTATCATTTTTGCGTCGGATTCGAAAATCTAGACTCACAGGAGAAGGATCATATTGTGCCCGAGGCAGCGGTATCCCCTTGGAGAAAAAGTCGGCTGGAGGCCGATGTATTGAATCTCGACGCAATTTGAGTGTTCCTTCGTCATTAGGAAGCCCTGAACGTTTCAATTAACAATCAGGTTCGCGTCGGATTCGAAAATCTAGACTCACATGAGAGCGAACATAAGAGGCCGGAGGCAGTAATATCCCCATGGAGACAAGTCGGCTGGAGGACGACGTATTGAATCTCGACGCAATTTGAGTGTCCCATCGTCATTAGGAGGCCCTAGACGTTACAATTAACTATCATTTTTGCGTCGGATTCGATAATCTAAACTCACAGGAGAACGACCATAAGGTGCCCGAGGCAGCAATAGACCCTTGGAGACAAGTCGGCTGGAGGCCGATGTATTGAATCTCGACTCAATTTGCGTGCTTCATCGTCATTAGGAGGCCCTGAACGTTACAATTAACTATGAGTTTTGCGTCGGATTCGAAAACGTAGAATCACCGGAGACGGACCATGTGGTGCCCGAGGCAGCGATATCCCCTTGGAGACAAGTCGGCTGGAGGCCGATATATTGAATCTCGACGCAATTTGAGTGTTCCATCGTCATTAGAAGGCCCTGAACGTTACAATTAACTATCATTTTTGCGTCGGATTCGAAAATCTAGACTCACAGGAGAACGACCATAAGGTGCCCGAGGCAGCAATAGACCCTTGGAGACAAGTCGGATGGAGGTCGATGTATTGAATCTCGACTCAATTTGTGTGCTCCATCGTCATTAGGAGGCCCTGAACGTTACAATTAACTATGAGTTTTGCGTCGTATTCGAAAACGTAGAATCACCGGAGACGGACCATTTGGTGCCCGAGGCAGCGATATCCCCTTGGAGACAAGTCGGCTGGAGGCCGATGTATTGAATCTCGACGCAATTTGAGTGTCCCATCGTCATTAGAAGGCCCTGAACGTTACAATTGACTATCATTTTTGCGTCGGATTCGAAAATCTAGACTCACAGGAGAAGGATCATATGGTGCCCGAGACAGCAATATCCCCTTGGAGACAAGTCCGCTGGAGGCCGATGTATTGAATCTCGACGCAATTAGAGTGTTCCATCGTCATCAGGAGGCCCTGAACCTTACAATTAACTATCAGTTTCGCGTCGGATTCGAAAATCTAGACTCACAGGAGACGGACCACATGGAGCCCGAGGCAGCAATATCCCCTTGGAGACAAGTCGGCTGGAGGAAGATGTATTGAATCTCGACGCAATTTGAGTGTTCCATCGTCATTAGAAGGCCCTGAACGTTACAATTAACTATCATTTTTGCGTCGGATTCGAAAATCTAGACTCACAGGAGAACGACCATAAGGTGCCCGAGGCAGCAATAGACCCTTGGAGACAAGACGGCTGGAGGACGATGTATTGAATCTCGACGCAATTTGAGTGTTCCATCGGCATTAGGAGGCCCTGAACGTTACAGTTAACCATCATTTCAGCGTCGGATTCGAAAATCTAGACTCACAGGAGAACGACCAAAAGGTGCCCGAGGCAGCAATAGACCCTTGGAGACAAGTCGGCTGGAGGTCGATGTATTGGATCTCGACGCAATTTGAGTGTTCCATCGTCATTAGGAGGCCCTGAATGTTACAATTAACTATCAGTTTTTCGTCGGATTCGAAAATCTAGACTCACAGCAGACGGACCATTTGATGCCCGAGGCAGCAATATCCCCTTGGAGACAAATCGGGTGGAGGACGATGTATTGAATCTCGACGCAATTTGAGTCTTCTATCGTCATTAGGTCGCCCTTAACGTTATAATGAACTATCAGTTTTGCGTCGGATTCGAAAATCTAGACTTACAAGAGAACGACCGTAAGGTGCCCGAGGCAGTAATAGACCCTTGGAGACAAGTCGGCTGGAGGACGATGTATTAAATCTCGACGCAATTTGAGTGTTCCATCGTCACTACAAGGCCCTGAACGTTACAATTAACTACCATTTTTGCGTCGGATTCGAAAATCTAGACTCACAGGAGAACGACCATAAGGTGCCCGAGGCAGCAATAGACCCTTGGAGACAAGTCGGCTGGAGGTCGATGTATTCGATCGCGACGCAATTTGAGTGTTCGATCGTCATTAGGAGGCCCTGAATGTTACAATGACATATCAGTTTTTCGTCGGATTCGAAAATCTAGACTCACAGCAGACGGACCATTTGGTGCCCGTGGCAGCAATATCCCCTTGGAGACAAATCGGCTGGAGGACGATGTATTGAATCTCCCGCGCAATTTGAGTCTTCTATCGTCATTAGGAGGCGCTGAACGTTACAATACACTATCATTTTGGCGTCGGATTCGAAAATCTAGACTCACAGGAGAAGGATCATATTGTGCCCGAGACTGCAATATCCCCTTGGATACAAGTCGACTGGAGGTCGATGTTTTGACTCTCGACGCAATTTGAGTGTTCCATCGTCATTACAAGGCCCTGAACGTTACAATTAACTATCATTTTTGCGTCGGATTCGAAAATCTAGACTCACAGGAGAAGGATCATATTGTGCCCGAGGCAGCGGTATCCCCTTGGAGAAAAAGTCGGCTGGAGGCCGATGTATTGAATCTCGACGCAATTTGAGTGTTCCTTCGTCATTAGGAAGCCCTGAACGTTTCAATTAACAATCAGGTTCGCGTCGGATTCGAAAATCTAGACTCACATGAGAGCGAACATAAGAGGCCGGAGGCAGTAATATCCCCATGGAGACAAGTCGGCTGGAGGCCGATGTATTGAATCTCGACTCAATTTGCGTGCTTCGTCGTCATTAGGAGGCCCTGAACGTTACAATTAACTATGAGTTTTGCGTCGGATTCGAAAACGTAGAATCACCGGAGACGGACCATGTGGTGCCCGAGGCAGCGATATCCCCTTGGAGACAAGTCGGCTGGAGGCCGATGTATTGAATCTCGACGCAATTTGAGTGTTCCATCGTCATTAGAAGGCCCTGAACGTTACAATTAACTATCATTTTTGCGTCGGATTCGAAAATCTAGACTCACAGGAGAACGACCATAAGGTGCCCGAGGCAGCAATAGACCCTTGGAGACAAGTCGGATGGAGGTCGATGTATTGAATCTCGACTCAATTTGTGTGCTCCATCGTCATTAGGAGGCCCTGAACGTTACAATTAACTATGAGTTTTGCGTCGTATTCGAAAACGTAGAATCACCGGAGACGGACCATGTGGTGCCCGAGGCAGCGATATCCCCTTGGAGACAAGTCGGCTGGAGGCCGATGTATTGAATCTCGACGCAATTTGAGTGTCCCATCGTCATTAGAAGGCCCTGAACGTTACAATTGACTATCATTTTTGCGTCGGATTCGAAAATCTAGACTCACAGGAGAAGGATCATATGGTGCCCGAGACAGCAATATCCCCTTGGAGACAAGTCCGCTGGAGGCCGATGTATTGAATCTCGACGCAATTAGAGTGTTCCATCGTCATCAGGAGGCCCTGAACCTTACAATTAACTATCAGTTTCGCGTCGGATTCGAAAATCTAGACTCACAGGAGACGGACCACATGGAGCCCGAGGCAGCAATATCCCCTTGGAGACAAGTCGGCTGGAGGAAGATGTATTGACTCTCGACGCAATCTGAGTGTTCCATCGTCTTTAGGAGTCCCTGAACGTTACAATTAACTATCATTTATGCGTCGGATTCGAAAATCTAGACTCACAGGAGAACGACCATAAGGTGCCCGAGGCAGCAACAGACCCTTGGAGACAAGTCGGCTGGAGGCCGATGTATTGAATCTCGACGCAATTTGAGTGTTCCATCGGCATTAGGGCGCCCTGAACGTTACAATTACCTATCATTTTTGCGTCGGATACGATAATCTAAACTCACAGGAGAACGACCATAAGGTGCCCGAGGCAGCATTAGACCCTTGGAGACAAGTCGGCTGGAGGCCGATGTATTGAATCTCGACGCAATTTGAGTGTACCATCGGCATTAGGAGGCCCTGAACGTTACAGTTAACTATCATTTTAGCCTCGGATTCGAAAATCTACTAACAGGAGAACGACCATAAGGTGCCCGAGGCAGTAATATCCCCATGGAGACAAGTCGGCTGGAGGACGATGTATATAATCTCGACGCAATTTCAGTGTTCCATCGTCATTAGAAGGCCCTGAACGTTACAATTAACTATCATTTTTGCGTCGGATTCGAAAATCTAGAATCGCAGGAGAACGACCATAAGGAGCCCGAGGCAGCAATAGAGCCTTGGCGACAAGTCGGCTGGAGGTCGATGTATTGAATCTCAACTCAATTTGTGTGCTCCATCGTCATTAGGAGGCCCTGAACGTTACAATTAACTATGAGTTTTGCGTCGGATTCGAAAACGTAGAATCTCCGGAGACGGACCATGTGATGCCCGAGGCAGCGATATCCCCTTGGAGACAAGTCGGCTGGAAGCCGATGTATTGAATCTCGACGCAATTTGAGTGTCCCATCGTCATTAGAAGGCCCTGAACGTTACAATTAACTATCATTTTTGCGTCGGATTCGAAAATCTAGACTCACAGGAGAAGGATCATATGGTGCCCGAGACAGCAATATCCCCTTGGAGACAAGTCCGCTGGAGGCCGATGTATTGAATCTCGACGCAATCTGAGTGTTCCATCGTCCTTAGGAGGCCCTGAACCTTACAATTAACTATCAGTTTCGCGTCGGATTCGAAAATCTAGACTCACAGGAGACGGACCACATGGAGCCCGAGGCAGCAATATCCCCTTGTGGACAAGTCGGCATGAGGAAGATGTATTGACTCTCGACGCAATTTGAGTGTTCCATCGTCTTGAGGTGTCCCTGAACGTTACAATTAACTATCATTCATGCGTCGGATTCGATAATTTAAACTCACAGGAGAACGACCATAAGGTACCCGAGGCAGCAACAGACCCTTGGAGACAAGTCGGCTGGAGGTCGATGTATTGAATCTCGACGCAATTTGAGAGTTCCAACGTCATTACAAGGCCCTGAACGTTACAATTAACTATGAGTTTTTGCGTCGGATTCGAAAATCTAGACTCACAGGAGAACGACCATAAGGTGCCCGAGGCAGCAATAGACCCTTGGAGACAAGTCGGCTGGAGGCCGATGTATTGAATCTCGACGCAATTTGAGTGTTACATCGTCATTACAAGGCCCTGAACGTTACAATTAACTATCATTTTTGCGTCGGATTCGAAAATCTAGACTCACAGGAGAACGACCATAAGGTGCCCGAGGCAGCAATAGACCCTTGGAGACAAATCGGCTGAATGCCGATGTATTGAATCTCGAGGCAATTTGAGTGTTCCACCGTCATTAGAAGGCCCTGAACGTTACAATTCACTATCATTTCTGCGTCGGATTCGATAATCTAAACTCACAGGGGAACGACCATAAGGTGCCCGAGGCAGCAACAGAAACTTGGAGACAAGTCGGCTGGAGGCCGATGTATTGAATCTCGACGCAATTTGAGTGCTCCATCGTCATTTGGAGGCCCTGAACGTTACAATTAACTATCAGTATCACGTCGGATTCATAAATCCAGACTCACAGGAGACGGACCATTTGGTGCCCGAGGCAGCAATATCCCCTTGGAGACAAATCGGCTGAATGCCGATGTATTGAATCTCGAGGCAATTTGAGTGTTCCATCGTCATTAGGAAGCCCTGAACTTTACAATTAACAATCAGTTTCGCGTCGGATTCGATAATCTAGACTCACAAGAGAGCGAACATAAGAGGCCGGAAGCAGTAATATCCCCATGGAGACAAGTCGGCTGGAGGCCGATGTATTGAATCTCGACGCAATTTGAGTGTCCCATCGTCATTAGAAGGCCGTGAACGTTACAATTAACTATCATTTTTGCGTCGGATTCGAAAATCTAGACACACAGGAGAGGGATCATATGGTGCCCGAGACAGGAATATCCCCTTGGAGACAAGTCCGCTGGAGGCCGATGTATTGAATCGATACGCAATTTGAGTGTTCCATCGGCATTAGGAGGCCCTGAACGTTACAATTAACTATCATTTTTGCGTCGGATTCGATAATCTAAACTCACAGGAGAACGACCATAAGGTGCCAGTGGCAGCATTAGACCCTTGGAGACAAGTCGGCTGGAGGCCGATGTATTGAATCTCGACGCACGTTGAGTGTTCCATCGGCATTAGGAGGCCCTGAATGTTACAGTTAACTATCATTTTAGCGTCGGATTTGAAAATCTACTAACAGGAGAACGACCATAAGGTGCCCGAGGCAGTAATATCCCCATGGAGACAAGTCGGCTGGAGGACGATGTATTGAATCTCGACGCAATTTGAGTGTTCCATCGTCATTAGAAGGCCCTGAACGTTACAATTAACTATCATTTTTGAGTCGGATTCGAAAATCTAGAATCACAGGAGAACGACCATAAGGTGCCTGAGGCAGCAATAGACCCTTGGAGACAAGTCGGCTGGAGGTCGATGTATTGAATCTCAACTCAATTTGTGTGCTCCATCGTCATTAGGAGGCCCTGAACGTTACGATTAACTATGAGTTTTGCGTCGGATTCGAAAACGTAGAATCACCGGAGACGGACCATGTGGTGCCCGAGGCAGCGATATCCCCTTGGAGACAAGTCGGCTGGAGGACTATGTATTGAATCTCGACGCAATTTGAGAGTTCCAACGTCATTACAAGGCCCTGAACGTTACAATTAACTATGAGTTTTGCGTCGGATTCGAAAATCTAGACTCACAGGAGAACGACCATAAGGTGCCCGAGGCAGCAATAGACCCTTGGAGACAAGTCGGCTGGAGGCCGATGTATTGAATCTCGACGCAATTTGAGTGTTCCATCGTCATTACAAGGCCCTGAACGTTACAATTAACTATCATTTTTGCGTCGGATTCGAAAATCTAGACTCACAGGAGAACGACCATAAGGTGCCCGAGGCAGCAATAGACCCTTGGAGACAAGTCGACTGGAGGCCTATGTATTGAATCTCGACGCAATTTGAGTGCTCCATCGTCATTTGGAGGCCCTGAACGTTACAATTAACTATCAGTATAGCGTCGGATTCAAAAATCCAGACTCACAGGAGACGGACCATTTGGTGCCCGAGGCAGCAATATCCCCTTGGAGACAAATCGGCTGAATGCCGATGTATTGAATCTCGAGGCAATTTGAGTGTTCCATCGTCATTAGGAAGCCCTGAACGTTACAATTAACAATCAGTTTCGCGTCGGATTCGAAAATCTAGACTCACATGAGAGCGAACATAAGAGGCCGGAGGCAGTAATATCCCCATGGAGACAAGTCGGCTGGAGGACGATGTATTGAATCTCGACGCAATTTGAGCGTCCCATCGTCATTAGGAGGCCCTGAACGTTACAATTAACTATCATTTTTGCGTCGGATTCGATAATCTAAACTCACAGGAGAACGACCATAAGGTGCCCGAGGCAGCAATAGACCCTTGGAGACAAGTCGGCTGGAGGTCGATGTATTGAATCCCGACTCAATTTGTGTGCTCCATCGTCACTAGGAGGCCCTGAACTTTACAATTAACTATGAGTTTTGCGTCGGATTCGAAAACGTACAATCACCGGAGACGGACCATGTGGTGCCCGAGGCAGCGATATCCCCTTGGAGACAAGTCGGCTGGAGGCCGATGTATTGAAGCTCGACGCAATTTGAGTGTTCCATCATCATTAGAAGGCCCTGAACGTTACAATTAACTATCATTTTTGCGTCGGATTCGAAAACCTAGACTCACAGGAGAACGACCATAAGGTGCCCGAGGCAGCAATAGACCCTTGGAGACAAGTCGGCTGGAGGTCGATGTATTGAATCTCGACTCAATTTGTGTGCTCCATCGTCACTAGGAGGCCCTGAACTTTACAATTAACTATGAGTTTTGCGTCGGATTCGAAAACGTAGAATCACCGGAGACGGACCATGTGGTGCCCGAGGCAGCGATATCCCCTTGGAGACAAGTCGGCTGGAGGCCGATGTATTGAATCTCGACGCAATTTGAGTGTTCCATCGTCTTTAGGAGTCCCTGAACGTTACAATTAACTATCATTTATGCGTCGGATTCGAAAATCTAGACTCACAGGAGAACGACCATAAGGTGCCCCAGGCAGCAACAGACCCATGGAGACAAGTCGGCTGGAGGCCGATGTATTGAATCTCGACGCAATTTGAGTGTTCCATCGGCATTAGGAGGCCCTGAACGTTACAATTAACTATCATTTTTGCGTCGGATTCGAAAATCTAGACTCACAGGATAAGGATCATATGGTGCCCGAGACAGCAATATCCCCTTGGAGACAAGTCCGCTGGAGGCCGATGTATTGAATCTCGACGCAAAATGAGTGTTCCATCCTCATTAGGAGGCCCTGAACCTTACAATGAACTATCAGTTTCGCGTCGGATTCGAAAATTTAGACCTACAGGAGACGGACCACATGGAGCCCGAGGCAGCAATATCCCCTTGTAGACAAGTCGGCTGGAGGAAGAAGTATTGACTCTCGACGCAATTTGAGTGTTCCATCGTCTTTAGGAGTCCCTGAACGTTACAATTAACTATCATTTATGCGTCGGATTCGAAAATCTAGACTCACAGGAGAACGACCATAAGGTGCCCGAGGCAGCAACAGACCCTTGGAGACAAGTCGGCTGGAGGCCGATGTATTGAATCTCGACGCAATTTGAGTGTTCCATCGGCATTAGGAGGCCCTGAACGTTACAATTAACTATCATTTTTGCGTCGGATTCGATAATCTAAACTCACAGGAGAACGACCATAAGGTGCCCGAGGCAGCAATAGACCCTTGGAGACAAGTCGGCTGGAGGCCGATGCATTGAATCTCGACGCAATTTGAGTCTTATATCGTCATTAGGTCGTCCTGAACGCTATAATAAACTATCAGTTTTGCGTCGGATTCGAAAATTTAGACACACAAGAGAACGACCATAAGGTGCCCGAGGCAGCAATAGACCCTTGGAGACAAGTCGGCTTGAGGTCGATGTATTGAATCTCGACGCAATATGAGTGTTCCAACGTAATTACAAGGCCCTGAAGGTTACAATTAACTATCATTTTTGCGTCGGATTCGAAAATCTTGATTCACAGGAGAACGACCATAACGTGCCCGAGGCAGCAATAGACCCTTGGAGACAAGTCGGCTGGAGGCCGATGTATTGAATCTCGACTCAATTTGTGTGCTCCGTCGTCATTAGGAGGCCCTGAACGTTACAATTAACTATGAGTTTCGCGTCGGATTCGAAAACGTAGAATCACCTGAGACGGACCATGTGGTGCCCGAGGCAGCGATATCCCCTTGGAGACAAGTCGTCTGGAGGCCGATGTATTGAATCTCGACGCAATTTGAGTGTTCCATTGTCAATAGGAGGCCCTGAACCTTACAATTAACTATCATTTATGCGTCGGATTCGAAAATCTAGACTCACAGGAGACGGACCACATGGAGCCCGAGGCAGCAATATCCCCTTGTAGACAAGTCCGCTGGAGGCCGATGTATTGAATCTCGACGCAATTTGAGTGTTCCATCGTCAATAGGAGGCCCTGAACCTTACAATTAACTATCATTTATGCGTCGGATTCGAAAATCTAGACTCACAGCAGAACGACCATAAGGTGCCCGAGGCAGCAACAGACCCTTGGAGACAAGTCGGCTGGAGGCCGATGTATTGAATCTCGACACAATTTGAGTGTTCCATCGGCATTAATAGGCCCTGAACGTTACAATTAACTATCATTTTTGCGTCGGATTCGATAAACTAAAGTCACAGGAGGACGACCATAAGGTGCCCGAGGCAGCAATAGACCCTTGGAGACAAGTCGGCTGGAGGCCGATGTATTGAATCTCGACTCAATTTGTGTGCTCCATCGTCATTAGGAGGCCCTGAACGTTACAATTAACTATGAGTTTTGCGTCGGATTCGAAAACGTAGAATCACCGGAGACGGACCATGTGGTGCCCGAGGCAGCGATATCCCCTTGGAGACAAGTCGGCTGGAGGCCGATGTATTGAATCTCGACGCAATTTGAGTGTTCCATCGTCATTAGAAGGCCCTGAACGTTACAATTAACTATCATTATTGCGTCGGATTCGAAAATCAAGACTCACAGGAGGACGACCATAAAGTGCCCGAGGCAGCAATAGACCCTTGGAGACAAGTCGGCTGGAGGTCGATGTATTTAATCACGACTCAATTTGTGTGCTCCATCGTCATTAGGAGGCCCTGAACGTTACAATTAACTATGAGTTTTGAGTCGCATTCGAAAACGTAGAATCACCGAAGACGGACCATATGGTGCCCGAGGCAGCGATATCCCCTTGGAGACAAGTCGGCTGGAGGCCGATGTATTGAATCTCGACGCAATTTGAGTGTCCCATCGTCATTAGAAGGCCCTGAACGTTACAATTAACTATCATTTTTGCGTCGGATTCGAAAATCTAGACTCACAGGAGAAGGATCATATGGTGCCCGAGACAGCAATATCCCCTTGGAGACAAGTCCGCTGGGGGCCGATGTATTGAATCGATACGCAATTTGAGTGTTCCATCGGCATTAGGAGGCCCTGAACGTTACAATTAACTATCATTTTTGCGTCGGATTCGATAATCTAAACTCACAGGAGAACGACCATAAGGTGCCCGTGGCAGCATTAGACCCTTGGAGACAAGTCGGCTGGAGGCCGATGTATTGAATCTCGACGCAATTTGAGTGTTCCATCGGCATTAGGAGGCCCTGAATGTTACAGTTAACTATCATTTTAGCGTCGGATTTGAAAATCTACTAACAGGAGAACGACCATAAGGTGCCCGAGGCAGTAATATCCCCATGGAGACAAGTCAGCTGGAGGACGATGTATTGAATCTCGACGCAATTTGAGTGTTCCATCGTCATTAGAAGGCCCTGAACGTTACAATTAACTATCATTTTTGAGTCGGATTCGAAAATCTAGAATCACAGGAGAACGACCATAAGGTGCCTGAGGCAGCAATAGACCCTTGGAGACAAGTCGGCTGGAGGTCGATGTATTGAATCTCAACTCAATTTGTGTGCTCCATCGTCATTAGGAGGCCCTGAACGTTACGATTAACTATGAGTTTTGCGTCGGATTCGAAAACGTAGAATCACCGGAGACGGACCATGTGGTGCCCGAGGCAGCGATATCCCCTTGGAGACAAGTCGGCTGGAGGACTATGTATTGAATCTCGACGCAATTTGAGAGTTCCAACGTCATTACAAGGCCCCGAACGTTACAATTAACTATGAGTTTTGCGTCGGATTCGAAAATCTAGACTCACAGGAGAACGACCATAAGGTGCCCGAGGCAGCAATAGACCCTTGGAGACAAGTCGGCTGGAGGCCGATGTATTGAATCTCGACGCAATTTGAGTGTTCCATCGTCATTACAAGGCCCTGAACGTTGCAATTAACTATCATTTTTGCGTCGGATTCGAAAATCTAGACTCACAGGAGAACGACCATAAGGTGCCCGAGGCAGCAATAGACCCTTGGAGACAAGTCGGCTGGAGGCCTATGTATTGAATCTCGACGCAATTTGAGTGCTCCATCGTCATTTGGAGGCCCTGAACGTTACAATTAACTATCAGTATAGCGTCGGATTCAAAAATCCAGACTCACAGGAGACGGACCATTTGGTGCCCGAGGCAGCAATATCCCCTTGGAGACAAATCGGCTGAATGCCGATGTATTGAATCTCGAGGCAATTTGAGTGTTCCATCGTCATTAGGAAGCCCTGAACGTTACAATTAACAATCAGTTTCGCGTCGGATTCGAAAATCTAGACTCACATGAGAGCGAACATAAGAGGCCGGAGGCAGTAATATCCCCATGGAGACAAGTCGGCTGGAGGACGATGTATTGAATCTCGACGCAATTTGAGCGTCCCATCGTCATTAGGAGGCCCTGAACGTTACAATTAACTACCATTTTTGCGTCGGATTCGATAATCTAAACACACAGGAGAACGACCATAAGGTGCCCGAGGCAGCAATAGACCCTTGGAGACAAGTCGGCTGGAGGTCGATGTATTGAATCCCGACTCAATTTCTGTGCTCCATCGTCACTAGGAGGCCCTGAACTTCACAATTAACTATGAGTTTTGCGTCGGATTCGAAAACGTACAATCACCGGAGACGGACCATGTGGTGCCCGAGGCAGCGATATCCCCTTGGAGACAAGTCGGCTGGAGGCCGATGTATTGAAGCTCGACGCAATTTGAGTGTTCCATCATCATTAGAAGGCCCTGAACGTTACAATTAACTATCATTTTTGCGTCGGATTCGAAAACCTAGACTCACAGGAGAACGACCATAAGGTGCCCGAGGCAGCAATAGACCCTTGGAGACAAGTCGGCTGGAGGTCGATGTATTGAATCTCGACTCAATTTGTGTGCTCCATCGTCACTAGGAGGCCCTGAACTTTACAATTAACTATGAGTTTTGCGTCGGATTCGAAAACGTAGAATCACCGGAGACGGACCATGTGGTGCCCGAGGCAGCGATATCCCCTTGCAGACAAGTCGGCTGGAGGCCGATGTATTGAATCTCGACGCAATTTGAGTGTTCCATCGTCTTTAGGAGTCCCTGAACGTTACAATTAACTATCATTTATGCGTCGGATTCGAAAATCTAGACTCACAGGAGAACGACCATAAGGTGCCCCAGGCAGCAACAGACCCATGGAGACAAGTCGGCTGGAGGCCGATGTATTGAATCTCGACGCAATTTGAGTGTTCCATCGGCATTAGGAGGCCCTGAACGTTACAATTAACTATCATTTTTGCGTCGGATTCGAAAATCTAGACTCACAGGATAAGGATCATATGGTGCCCGAGACAGCAATATCCCCTTGGAGACAAGTCCGCTGGAGGCCGATGTATTGAATCTCGACGCAAAATGAGTGTTCCATCCTCATTAGGAGGCCCTGAACCTTACAATGAACTATCAGTTTCGCGTCGGATTCGAAAATCTAGACCTACAGGAGACGGACCACATGGAGCCCGAGGCAGCAATATCCCCTTGTAGACAAGTCGGCTGGAGGAAGATGTATTGACTCTCGACGCAATTTGAGTGTTCCATCGTCTTTAGGAGTCCCTGAACGTTACAATTAACTATCATTTATGCGTCGGATTCGAAAATCTAGACTCACAGGAGAACGACCATAAGGTGCCCGAGGCAGCAACAGACCCTTGGAGACAAGTCGGCTGGAGGCCGATGTGTTGAATCTCGACGCAATTTGAGTGTTCCATCGGCATTAGGAGGCCCTGAACGTTACAATTAACTATCATTTTTGCGTCGGATTCGATAATCTAAACTCACAGGAGAACGACCATAAGGTGCCCGAGGCAGCAATAGACCCTTGGAGACAAGTCGGCTGGAGGCCGATGCATTGAATCTCGACGCAATTTGAGTCTTATATCGTCATTAGGTCGTCCTGAACGCTATAATAAACTATCAGTTTTTCGTCGGATTCGAAAATTTAGACACACAAGAGAACGACCATAAGGTGCCCGAGGCAGCAATAGACCCTTGGAGACAAGTCGGCTTGAGGTCGATGTATTGAATCTCGACGCAATTTGAGTGTTCCAACGTAATTACAAGGCCCTGAAGGTTACAATTAACTATCATTTTTGCGTCGGATTCGAAAATCTTGATTCACAGGAGAACGACCATAACGTGCCCGAGGCAGCAATAGACCCTTGGAGACAAGTCGGCTGGAGGCCGATGTATTGAATCTCGACTCAATTTGTGTGCTCCGTCGTCATTAGGAGGCCCTGAACGTTACAATTAACTATGAGTTTCGCGTCGGATTCGAAAACGTAGAATCACCTGAGACGGACCATGCGGTGCCCGAGGCAGCGATATCCCCTTGGAGACAAGTCGGCTGGAGGCCGATGTATTGAATCTCGACGCAATTTGAGTGTCCCATCGTCATTAGAAGGCCCTGAGCGTTACAATTAACTATCATTTTTGTGTCGGATCAGAAAATCTAGACTCACAAGAGAAGGATCATATGGTGCCCGAAACAGCAATATCCCCTCGGAGACAAGTCCACTGGAGGCCGATGTATTGAATCTCGACGCAATTTGAGTGTTCCATTGTCAATAGGAGGCCCTGAACCTTACAATTAACTATCAGTTTCGCGTCGGATTCGAAAATCTAGACTCACAGGAGACGGACCACATGGAGCCCGAGGCAGCAATATCCCCTTGTAGACAAGTCCGCTGGAGGCCGATGTATTGAATCTCGACGCAATTTGAGTGTTCCATCGTCAATAGGAGGCCCTGAACCTTACAATTAACTATCATTTATGCGTCGGATTCGAAAATCTAGACTCACAGCAGAACGACCATAAGGTGCCCGAGGCAGCAACAGACCCTTGGAGACAAGTCGGCTGGAGGCCGATGTATTGAATCTCGACACAATTTGAGTGTTCCATCGGCATTAATAGGCCCTGAACGTTACAATTAACTATCATTTTTGCGTCGGATTCGAGAATCTAAAGTCACAGGAGGACGACCATAAGGTGCCCGAGGCAGCACTAGACCCTTGGAGACAAGTCGGCTGGAGGCCGATGTATTGAATTTCGACGCAATGTGAGTGTTCCATCGGCATTAGGAGGCCCTGAACGTTACAGTTAACTATCATTTTAGCGTCGGATTCAAAAATCTACTAACAGGAGAACGACCATAAGGTGCCCGAGGCAGTAATATCCCCATGGAGACAAGTCGGCTGGAGGACGATATATTGAATCTTGACGCAATTTGAGTGTTCCATCGTCATTAGAAGGCCCTGAACGATACAATTAACAATCATTTTTGCGTCGGATTCGGTAATCTAAACTCACAGGAGAACGACCATAAGGTGCCCGAGGCAGCAATAGACCCTTGGAGACAAGTCGGCTGGAGGACGATGTATTGAATCTCGACGCAATGTGAGTCTTATATCGTCATTAGGTCGTCCTGAACGCTATAATGAACTATCAGTTTTGCGTCGGATTCGAAAATTTAGACTTACAAGAGAACGACCATAAGGTGCCCGAGGCAGCAATAGACCCTTGGAGACAAGTCGGCTGGAGGTCGATGTATTGAATCTCGACGCAATTTGAGTGTTCCATCGTAATTACAAGGCCCTGAAGGTTACAATTACCTATCATTTTTGCGTCGGATTCGAAAATCTTGACTCACAGGAGAACTACCATAAGGTGCCCGAGGCAGCAATAGACCCTTGGAGTCAAGTCGGCTGGAGGCCGATGTATTGAATCTCGACTCAATTTGTGTGCTCCATCGTCATTAGGAGGCCCTGAACGTTACAATTAACTATGAGTTCTGCGTTGGTTTCGAAAATCTAGACTCACAGGAGAACGACCATAAGGTGCCCGAGGCAGCAATAGACCCTTGGAGACAAGTCTGCTGGAGGCCGATGTATTGAATCTCGACGCAATTTGAGTGTCCCATCGTCATTAGGAGGCCCTAAACGTTACAATTAACTATGAGTTTTGCGTCGGATTCGAAAACGTAGAATCACCTGAGACGGACCATGTGGTGCCCGAGGCAGCAATATCCCCTTGGAGACAAATCGGCTGAATGCCGATGTATTGAATCTCGAGGCAATTTGAGTGTTCCATCGTCATTAGGAAGCCCTGAACGTTACAATTAACAATCAGTTTCGCGTCGGATTCGAAAATCTAGACTCACATGAGAGCGAACATAAGAGGCCGGAGGCAGTAATATCCCCATGGAGACAAGTCGGCTGGAGGACGATGTATTGAATCTCGACGCAATTTGAGCGTCCCATCGTCATTAGGAGGCCCTGAACGTTACAATTAACTATCATTTTTGCGTCGGATTCGATAATCTAAACTCACAGGAGAACGACCATAAGGTGCCCGAGGCAGCAATAGACCCTTGGAGACAAGTCGGCTGGAGGTCGATGTATTGAATCCCGACTCAATTTGTGTGCTCCATCGTCACTAGGAGGCCCTGAACTTTACAATTAACTATGAGTTTTGCGTCGGATTCGAAAACGTACAATCACCGGAGACGGACCATGTGGTGCCCGAGGCAGCGATATCCCCTTGGAGACAAGTCGGCTGGAGGCCGATGTATTGAAGCTCGTCGCAATTTGAGTGTTCCATCATCATTAGAAGGCCCTGAACGTTACAATTAACTATCATTTTTGCGTCGGATTCGAAAACCTAGACTCACAGGAGAACGACCATAAGGTGCCCGAGGCAGCAATAGACCCTTGGAGACAAGTCGGCTGGAGGTCGATGTATTGAATCTCGACTCAATTTGTGTGCTCCATCGTCACTAGGAGGCCCTGAACTTTACAATTAACTATGAGTTTTGCGTCGGATTCGAAAACGTAGAATCACCGGAGACGGACCATGTGGTGCCCGAGGCAGCGATATCCCCTTGGAGACAAGTCGGCTGGAGGCCGATGTATTGAATCTCGACGCAATTTGAGTGTTCCATCGTCTTTAGGAGTCCCTGAACGTTACAATTAACTATCATTTATGCGTCGGATTCGAAAATCTAGACTCACAGGAGAACGACCATAAGGTGCCCCAGGCAGCAACAGACCCATGGAGACAAGTCGGCTGGAGGCCGATGTATTGAATCTCGACGCAATTTGAGTGTTCCATCGGCATTAGGAGGCCCTGAACGTTACAATTAACTATCATTTTTGCGTCGGATTCGAAAATCTAGACTCACAGGATAAGGATCATATGGTGCCCGAGACAGCAATATCCCCTTGGAGACAAGTCCGCTGGAGGCCGATGTATTGAATCTCGACGCAAAATGAGTGTTCCATCCTCATTAGGAGGCCCTGAACCTTACAATGAACTATCAGTTTCGCGTCGGATTCGAAAATCTAGACCTACAGGAGACGGACCACATGGAGCCCGAGGCAGCAATATCCCCTTGTAGACAAGTCGGCTGGAGGAAGATGTATTGACTCTCGACGCAATTTGAGTGTTCCATCGTCTTTAGGAGTCCCTGAACGTTACAATTAACTATCATTTATGCGTCGGATTCGAAAATCTAGACTCACAGGAGAACGACCATAAGGTGCCCGAGGCAGCAACAGACCCTTGGAGACAAGTCGGCTGGAGACCGATGTATTGAATCTCGACGCAATTTGAGTGTTCCATCGGCATTAGAAAGCCCTGAACGTTACAATTATCTATCATTTTTGCGTCGGATTCGAAAATCTAGACTCACAGGAGGACGACCATAAGGTGCCCGAGGCAGCAACAGACTCGACGCAATTTGAGAGTTCCATCGTCATTAGAAAGCCCTGAACGTTACAATTATCTATCATTTTTGCGTCGGATTCGAAAATCTAGACTCACACTAGGACGACCATAAGGTGCCCGAGGCAGCAACAGACCCTTAGAGACAAGTCGGCTGGAGGCCGATGTATTGAATCTCGACGCAATTTGAGTATTCCATCGGCATTAATAGGCTCTGAACGTTACAATTAACTATCATTTTTGCGTCGGATTCGATAATCTAAACTCACAGGAGAACGACCATAAGGTGCCCGAGGCAGCATTAGACCCTTGGAGACAAGTCGGCTGGAGGCTGATGTATTGAATTTCGACGCAATTTGAGTGTTCCATCGGCATTAGGAGGCCCTGAACGTTACAGTTAACTATCATTTTAGCGTCGGATTCGAAAATCTACTAACAGGAGAACGACCATAAGGTGCCCGAGGCAGTAATATCCCCATGGAGACAAGTCGGCTGGAGGGCGATGTATTGAATCTCGACGCAATTTGAGTGTTCCATCGTCATTAGAAGGCCCTGAACGTTACAATTAACTATCATTTTCGCGTCGGATTCGAAAATCTAGACTCACAGGAGAACGACCATAAGGTGCCAGAGGCAGCAATAGACCCTTGGAGACAAGTCGGCTGGAGGTCGATGTATTGAATCTCGACTCAATTTGTGTGCTACATCGTCATTAGGAGGCCCTGAACATTACAATTAACTATGAGTTTTGCGTCGGAATCGAAAACGTAGAATCACCGGAGACGGACCATGTGGTGCCCGAGGCAGCGATATCCCCTTGGAATCAAGTCGGCTGGAGGCCGATGTATTGAATCTCGACGCAAATTGAGTGTCCCATCGTCATTAGAAGGCCCTGAACGTTACAATTATCTATCATTTTTGCGTCTGATTCGAAAATCTAGACTCACAGGAGAAGGATCATATGGTGCCCGAGACAGCAATATCCCCTTGGAGACAAGTCGGCTGGAGGCCGATGTATTGAATCTCGACGCAATCTGAGTGTTCCATCGCCCTTAGGAGGCCCTGAACCTTACAACTAACTATCAGTTTCGCGTCGGATTCGAAAATCTAGACTCACAGGAGACGGACCACATGGAGCCCGAGGCAGCAATATCCCCTTGTAGACAAGTCGGCTGGAGGAAGATGTATTGACTCTCGACGCAATTTGAGTGTTCCACGTCTTTAGGAGTCCCTGAACGTTACAATTAACTATCATTTATGCGTCGGATTCGATAATCTAAACTCACAGGAGAACGACCATAAGGTGCCAGAGGCAGCAACAGACCCTTGGAGACAAGTCGGCTGGAGGCCGATGTATTGAATCTCGACGCAATTTGAGAGTTCCATCGTCATTACAAGGCCCTGAACGTTACAATTAACTATCATTTTTGCGTCGGATTCGAAAATCTAGACTCACAGGAGAACGACCATTAGGTGCCCGAGGCAGCAATAGACCCTTGGAGACAAATCGGCTGAATGCCGATGTATTGAATCTCGAGGCAATTTGAGTGTTCCATCGTCATTAGAAGGCCCTGTACGTTACAATTAACTATCATTTTTGCGTCGGATTCGATAATCTAAACTCACAGGAGAACGACCATAAGGTGCCCGAGGCAGCAACAGACCCTTGGACACAAGTCGGCTGGAGGTCGATGTATTGGATAGCGACGCGATTTGAGTGTTCCATCGTCATTAGGAGGCCCTGAGTGTTACAATTAACTATCAGTTTTTCGTCGGATTCGAAAATCTAGACTCACAGCAGACGGACCATTTGGTGCCCGAGGCAGCAATATCCCCTTGGAGACAAATCGGGTGGAGGACGATGTATTGAATCTCGGCGCAATTTGAGTCTTCTATCGTCATTAGGTCGCCCTGAACGTTATAATGAACTATCAGTTTTGCGTCGGATTCGAAAATCTAGACTTACAAGAGAACGACCATAAGGTGCCCGAGGCAGCAATAGACCCTTGGAGTCAAGTCGGCTGGAGGCCGATGTATTGAATCTCGACTCAATTTGTGTGCTCCATCGTCATTAGGAGGCCCTGAACGTTACAATTAACTATGAGTTTTGCGTCGGATTCGAAAACGTAGAATCACCGGAGACGGACCATGTGGTGCCCGAGGCAGCGATATCCCCTTGGAGACAAGTCGGCTGGAGGCCGATGTATTGAATCTCGACGCAATTTGAGTGTTCCATCGTCGTTAGAAGGCCCTGAACGTTACAATTAACTATCATTTTTGCGTCGGATTAGAAAATCTAGACTCACAGGAGAAGGATTATATGGTGCCCGAGACAGCAATATCCCCTCGGAGACAAGTCCGCTGGAGGCCGATGTATTGAATCTCGACGCAATTTCAGTGTTCCATCGTCCTTAGGAGGCCCTGAACCTTACAATTAACTATCAGTTTCGCGTCGGATTCGTAAATCTAGACTCACAGGAGACGGACCACATGGAGCCCGAGGCAGCAATATCCCCTTGTAGACAAGTCGGCTGGAGGAAGATGTATTGACTCTCGACGCAATTTGAGTGTTCCACGTCTTTAGGAGTCCCTGAACGTTACAATTAACTATCATTTATGCGTCGGATTCGATAATCTAAACTCACAGGAGAACGACCATAAGGTGCCAGAGGCAGCAACAGACCCTTGGAGACAAGTCGGCTGGAGGCCGATGTATTGAATCTCGACGCAATTTGAGAGTTCCATCGTCATTACAAGGCCCTGAACGTTACAATTAACTATCATTTTTGCTTCGGATTCGAAAATCTAGACTCACAGGAGAACGACCGTAAGGTGCCCGTGGCAGCAATAGACCCTTGGAGACATACGGCTGGAGGCCGATGTATTGAATCTCGACGCAATTTGAGTGTTCCATCGTCATTAGGAAGCTCTGAACGTTACAACTAACAATCAGTTTTGCGTCGGATTCGAAATCTAGACTCACATGAGAGCGAACTTAAGAGGCCGGAGGCAGTAATATCCCCATGGAGACAAGTCGGCTGGAAGACGATGTATTGAATCTCGACGCAATTTGAGTGTCCCACCGTCATTAGGAGGCCCCAAACGTTACAGTTAACTATCATTTTTGCGTCGGATTCGATAATTTAAACTCACAGGAGAACGACCATAAGGTGCCCGAGGCAGCAATAGACCCTTGGAGACAAGTCGGCTGGAGGCCGATGTACTGAATCTCGACTCAATTTGTGTTCTCCATCGTCATTAGGAGGCCCTGAACGTTACAATTAACTATGAGTTTTGCGTCGGATTCGAAAACGTAGAATCACCGGAGACGGACCATGTGGTGCCCGAGGCAGCGATATCCCCTTGGAGACAAGTCGGCTGGAGGCCGATGTATTGAATCTCGACGCAATTTGAGTGTTCCATCGTCATTAGAAGGCCCTGAACGTTACAATTAACTATCATTATTGCGTCGGATTCGAAAATCAAGACTCACAGGAGGACGACCATAAAGTGCCCGAGGCAGCAATAGACCCTTGGAGACAAGTCGGCTGGAGGTCGATGTATTTAATCACGACTCAATTTGTGTGCTCCATCGTCATTAGGAGGCCCTGAACGTTACAATTAACTATGAGTTTTGAGTCGCATTCGAAAACGTAGAATCACCGGAGACGGACCATGTGGTGCCCGAGGCAGCGATATCCCCTTGGAGACAAGTCGGCTGGGGGCCGATGTATTGAATCTCGACGCAATTTGAGTGTCCCATCGTCATTAGAAGGCCCTGAACGTTACAATTAACTATAATTTTTGCGTCGGATTCGAAAATCTAGACTCACAGGAGAAGGATCATATGGTGCCCGAGACAGCAATATCCCCTTGGAGACAAGTCCGCTGGGGGCCGATGTATTGATTGTCGACGCAATTTGAGTGTTCCATCGTCTTTAGGAGTCCATGAACGTTACAATTAACTATCATTTATGCGTCGGATTCGAAAATCTAGACTCACAGGAGTAGTATCATATTGTGCCCGAGGCAGCATTAGACCCTTGGAGACAAGTCGGCTGGAGGCCGATGTATTGAATCTCGACTCAATTTGTGTGCTCCATCGTCATTAGGATTCCCTGAAAGTTACAATTAACTATGAGTTTTGCGTCGGATTCGAAAATCTAGACTCACAGGAGAACGACCATAAGGTGCCCAAGGCAGCAATAGACCCTTGGAGACAAGTCGGCTGGAGGCCGATGTATTGAATCACGACGCAATTTGAGTGTTCCATCGTCATTAGGAGGCCCTAAACGTTACAATTAACTATCATTCTTGCGTCGGATTCGATAATCTAAACTCACAGGAGACCGACCATAAGGTGCCCGAGGCAGCAACAGACCCTTGGAGACACGTCGGCTGGAGGCCGATGTATTGAATCTCGACGCAATTTGAGTGTTCCATCGTCATTACAAGGCCCTGAACGTTACAATTAACTATCATTTTTGCGTCGGATTCGAAAATCTAGACTCACATGAGAGCGAACATAAGAGGCCGGAGGCAGTAATATCCCCATGGAGACAAGTCTTCTGGAAGACGATGTATTGAATCTCGACGCAATTTGAGTGTCCCATCGTCATTAGGAGGCCCCAAACGTTACAATTAACTATCATTTTTGCGTCGGATTCGATAATCTAAACTGACAGGAGAACGACCGTAAGGTGCCCGAGGCAGCAATAGACCCTTGGAGACAAGTCGGCTGGAGGCCGATGTATTGAATCTCGACTCAATTTGTGTGCTCCATCGTCATTAGGAGGCCCTGAACGTTACAATTAACTATGAGTTTTGCGTCGGATTTGAAAACGTGGAATCACTGGAGGCGGACCATGTGGTGCCCGAGGTAGCGATATCCCCTCGGAGACAAGTCGGCTGGAGGCCGATGTATTGAATCTCGACGCAATTTGAGTGTTCCATCGTCATTAGAAGGCCCTGAACGTTACAATTAACTATCATTTTTGCGTCGGATTCGAAAATCAAGACTCACAGGAGAACGACCATAAGGTGCCCGAGGCAGCAATAGACCCTTGGAGACAAGTCGGCTGGAGGTCGTTGTATTGAATCACGACTCAATTTGTGTGCTCCATCGTCATTAGGAGGCCCTGAAAGTTACAATTAACTATGAGTTTTGAGTCGCATTCGAAAACGTAGAATCACCGGAGACGGACCATGTGGTGCCCGAGGCAGCGATATACCCTTGGAGACAAGTCGGCTGGAGGCCGATGTATTGAATCTCGACGCAATTTGAGTGTCCATCGTCATTAGAAGGCCCTGAACGTTACAATTAACTATCATTTTTGCGTCGGAATCGAAAATCTAGACTCACAGGAGACGGACCACATGGAGCCCGAGGCAGCAATATCCCCTTGTAGACAAGTCGGCTGGAGAAAGATGTATTGACTCTCGACGCAATTTGAGTGTTCCATCGTCTTTAGGAGTTCCTGAACGTTACAATTAACTACCATTTATGCGTCGGATTCGAAAATCTGGACCCACAGGAGAACGACCATAAGGTGCCCGAGGCAGCAACAGACCCTTGGAGACAAGTCGGCTGGAGGCCGATGTATTGAATCTCGACGCAATTTGAGTGTTCCATCGGCATTAGGAGGCCCTGAACGTTACAATTAACTATCATTTTTGCGTCGGAATCGATAATCTAAACTTACAGGAGAACGACCATAAGGTGCCCGAGGCAGCATTAGACCCTTGGAGACAAGTCGGCTGGAGGCCGATGTATTGAATGTCGACGCAATTTGAGTGTTCCATCGGCGTTAGGAGGCCCTGAACGTTACAGGTTACGATCATTTTAGCGTTGGATTCGAAAAATCTACTAACAGGAGAACGACCATAAGGTGCCCGAGGCAGTAATATCCCCATGGAGACAAGTCTGCTGGAGGACGATGTATTGAATCTCGACGCAATTTGAGTGTTCCATCGTCATTAGAAGGCCCTGAACGTTACAATTAACTATCATTTTTGCGTCTTATTCGAAAATCTAGACTCACAGGAGAACGATCATAAGGTGCCCGAGGCAGCAATAGACCCTTGGAGACAAGTCGGCTGGAGGACGATGTATTGAATCTTGACGCTTTTTGAGTGTTCCATCGGCATTAGGAGGCCCTGAACGTTACAGTTAACTATCATTTTAGCGTCGGATTCGAAAATCTAGACTCACAGGAGAACGATCATAAGGTGCCCGTGGCAGCAATAGACCCTTGGAGACAAGTCGGCTGGAGGTCGATGTATTGGATCGCGACTCAATTTGAGTGTTCCATCGTCATTAGGATGCCCTGAATGTTACAATTAAATATCAGTTTTTCGTCGGATTCGAAAATCTAGACTTACAGCAGAAGGACCGTTTTGTGCCCGAGGCAGCAATATCCCCTTGGAGACAAATCGGCTGGAGGACGATGTATTGAATCTCGACGCAATTTGAGTCTTCTATCGTCATTAGGTCGCCCTGAACGTTATAATGAACTATCAGTTTTGCGTCGGATTCGAAAATCTAGACTTACAAGAGAACGACCATAAGGTGCCCGAGCCAGCAATAGACCCTTGGAGACAAGTCGGCTGGAGGACGATGTATTGAATCTCGACGCAATTTGAGTGTTCCATCGTCTTTAGGAGTCCATGAACGTTACAATTAACTATCATTTATGCGTCGGATTCGAAAATCTAGACTCACAGGAGTAGGATCATATTGTGCCCGAGGCAGCATTAGACCCTTGGAGACAAGTCGGCTGGAGGCCGATGTATTGAATCTCGACGCAATTTGGGTGTTCCATCGTCATTAGGAGGCCCTAAACGTTACAATTAACTATCATTTTTGCGTCGGATTCGATAATCTAAACTCACAGGAGAACGACCATAAGGTGCCCGAAGCAGCAACAGACCCTTGGAGACAAGTCGGCTGGAGGCCGATGTATTGAATCTCGACGCAATTTGAGTGTTCCATCGTCATTAAGAGGCCCTGAACGTTACAATTAACTATCATTTTTGCGTCGGATTCGAAAATCTAGACTCACAGGAGAACGACCATAAGGTGCCCGAGGCAGCAACAGACCCTTGGAGACAAGTCGGCTGGAGGTCGATGTATTGAATCTCGACTCAATTTGTGTGCTCCATCGTCATTAGGAGGCCCTGAACGTTACAATTAACTATGAGTTTTGCGTCGGATTCGAAAACGTAGAATCACCGGAGACAGACCATGTGGTGCCTGAGGCAGCGATATCCCCTTGGAGACAAGTCGGCAGCAGGCCGATGTATTGAATCTCGACGCAATTTGAGTGTTCCATCGTCAATAGAAGGCCCTGAACGTTACAATTAACTATCATTTTTGCGTCGGATTCGAAAATTTACTCACAGGAGAAGTTCATACGGTGCACGAGACTGCAATATCCCCATGGATACAAGTCGACTGGAGGTCGATGTATTGAATCTCGACGCAATTTGAGTGTTCCATCGTCACTAGGAGGCCCTGAACCTTACAGTTAACTATCAGTTTCGCGTCGGAATCGAAAATCTAGACTCACAGGTGACGGACCACATGGAGCCCGAGGCAGCAATATCCCCTTGTAGACAAGTCGGCTGGAGGAAGTTGTGTTGACTCTCGACGCAATTTGAGTGTTCCATCGTCATTAGGAGGCCCTGAACGTTACAATTAACTGTGAGTTTTGCGTCGGATTCGAAAACGTAGAATCACCGGAGACGGACCACGTGGTGCCCGAGGCAGCGATATCCCCTTGGAGACAAGTCGGCTGGAGGCCGATGTATTGAATCTCGATCAATTTTAAAGTTCCATCGTCATTAGAAGGCCCTGAACGTTACAATTAACTATCATTTTTGCGTCGGATTCGAAAATCTAGACTCACAGGAGAACGACCATAAGGTGCCCGAGGCAGCAACAGACCCTTGGAGACAAGTCGGCTGGAGGTCGATGTATTGAATCTCGACTCAATTTGTGTGCTCCATCGTCATTAGGAGGCCCTGAACGTTACAATTAACTATGAGTTTTGCGTCGGATTCGAAAACGTAGAATCACCGGAGACAGACCATGTGGTGCCTGAGGCAGCGATATCCCCTTGGAGACAAGTCGGCAGGAGGCCGATGTATTGAATCTCGACGCAATTAGAGTGTTCCATCGTCAATAGAAGGCCCTGAACGTTACAATTAACTGTCATTTTTGCGTCGGATTCGAAAATTTACTCACAGGAGAAGTTCATACGGTGCACGAGACTGCAATATCCCCATGGATACAAGTCGACTGGAGGTCGATGTATTGAATCTCGACGCAATTTGAGTGTTCCATCGTCACTAGGAGGCCCTGAACCTTACAGTCAACTATCAGTTTCGCGTCGGAATCGAAAATCTAGACTCACAGGTGACGGACCACATGGAGCCCGAGGCAGCAATATCCCCTTGTAGACAAGTCGGCTGGAGGAAGTTGTGTTGACTCTCGACGCAATTTGAGTGTTCCATCGTCATTAGGAGGCCCTGAACGTTACAATTAACTATCAGTTTTGCGTCGGATTCGAAAATCTAGACTCACAGGAGAACGACCATAAGGTGCCCGAGGCAGCAATAGACCCTTGGAGACAAGTCGGCTGGAGGCCGATGTATTGAATCTCGACGCAATTTGAGTGTTCCATCGTCATTAGAAGGTCCTGAAGGTTACAATTAACTATCATTTTTGCGTCGGATTCGAAAATCTAGACTCACAGGAGAACGACCATAAGGTGCCCGAGGCAGCAACAGACCCTTGGAGACAAGTCGGCTGGAGGTCGATGTATTGAATCTCGACTCAATTTGTGTGCTCCATCGTCATTAGGAGGCCATGAACGTTACAATTAACTATGAGTTTTGCGTCGGATTCGAAAACGTAGAATCACCGGAGACGGACCATGTGGTGCCCGAGGCAGCGATATCCCCTTGGAGACAAGTCAGCTGGAGGCCGATGTATTGAATCTCGACGCAATTTGAGTGTTCGATCGTCATTACAAGGCCCTGAACGTTACAATTAACTATGAGTTTTGCGTCGGATTCGAAAATCTAGACTCACAGGACAACGACCATAAGGTGCCCGAGGCAGCAATAGACCCTTGGAGACAAGTCGGCTGGAGGCCGATGTATTGAATCTCGACGCAATTTGAGTGTTCCATCGTCATTAGGAGGACCCAAACGTTACAATTAACAATCATTTATGTGTCGGATTCGAAAATCTAGACTCACAGGAGAACGACCATAAGGTGCCCGAGGCAGCAATAGACCCTTGGAGACAAATTGGCTGAATGCCGATGTATTGAATCTCGAGGCAATTTGAGTGTTCCATCGTCATTAGAAGGCCCGGAATGTTACAATTAACTATCATTTTTGCGTCGGATTCGATAATCTAAACTCACAGGAGAACGACCATAAGGTGCCCGAGGCAGCAACAGACCCTTGGAGACAAGTCGGCTGGAGGCCGATCTATTGAATCTCGACGCAATATGAGTGCTCCATCGGCATTTGGAGGCCCTGAACGTTACAATTAACTATCAGTTTCGCGTCGGATTCATAAATCCAGTCTCACAGGAGATGGACCATTTGGTGCTCGAGGCAGCAATATCCCCTTGGAGACAAATCGGCTGAATGCCGATGTATTGAATCTCGAGGCAATTTGAGTGTTCCATCGTCATTAGGAAGCCCTGAACGTTACAATTAACAATCAGTTTCTCCTCGGATTCGAAAATCTAGACTCACAGGAGAGCGACCATAAGGTGCCCGAGGCAGCAACAGACCCTTGGAGACAAGTCGGCTGGAGGCCGATGTATTGAATCTCGACGCAATTTGAGTGCTCCATCGTCATTTGGAGGCCCTGAACGTTACAATTAACTATCTGTTTCGCGTCGGATTCGAAAATCTAGACTCACAGGAGACGGACCACATGGAGCCCGAGGCAGCAATATCCCCTTGTGGACAAGTCGGCTTGAGGAAGATGTATTGACTCTCGACGCAATTTGAGTGTTCCATCGTCTTGAGGAGTCCCTGAACGTTACAATTAACTATCATTTATGCGTCGGATTCGATAAATTAAACTCACAGGAGAACGACCATAAGGTACCCGAGGCAGCAACAGACCCTTGGAGACAAGTCGGCTGGAGGTCGATGTATTGAATCTCGGCGCAATTTGAGAGTTCCAACGTCATTACAAGGCCCTGAACGTTACAATTAACTATGAGTTTTGCGTCGGATTCGAAAATCTAGACTCACAGGAGATCGACCATAAGGTGCCCGAGGCAGCAATAGACCCATGGAGACAAGTCGGCTGGAGGCCGATGTATTGAATCTCGACGCAATTTGAGTGTTCCATCGTCATTACAAGGCCCTGAACGTTACAATTAACTATGAGTTTTGCGTCGGATTCGAAAATCTAGACTCACAGGAGAACGACCATAAGGTGCCCGAGGCAGCAATAGACCCTTGGAGACAAGTCGGCTGGAGGTCGATGTATTGAATCTCAACTCAATTTGTGTGCTCCATCGTCATTAAGAGGCCCTGAACGTTACGATTAACTATGAGTTTTGCGTCGGATTCGAAAACGTAGAATCACCGGAGACGGACCATGTGGTGCCCGAGGCAGCGATATCCCCTTGGAGACAAGTCGGCTGGAGGACTATGTATTGAATCTCGACGCAATTTGAGAGTTCCAACGTCATTACAAGGCCCTGAACGTTACAATTAACTATGAGTTTTGCGTCGGATTCGAAAATCTAGACTCACAGGAGAACGACCATAAGGTGCCCGAGGCAGCAATAGACCCTTGGAGACAAATCGGCTGAATACCGATGTATTGAATCTCGAGGCAATTTGAGTGTTCCATCGACATTGGAAGGCCCTGAACGTTACAATTAACTATCATTTTTGCGTCGGATTCGATAATCTAAACTCACAGGAGAACGACCAGAAGGTGCCCGAGGCAGAAACAGACCATTGGAGACAAGTCGGCTGGAGGCCGATGTATTGAATCTCGACGCAATTTGAGTGCTCCATCGTCATTTGGAGGCCCTGAACGTTACAATTAACTATCAGTATAGCGTCGGATTCAAAAATCCAGACTCACAGGAGACGGACCATTTGGTGCCCGAGGCAGCAATATCCCCTTGGAGACAAATCGGCTGAATGCCGATGTATTGAATCTCGAGGCAATTTGAGTGTTCCATCGTCATTAGGAAGCCCTGAACGTTACAATTAACAATCAGTTTCGCGTTGGATTCGAAAATCTAGACTCACATGAGAGCGAACATAAGAGGCCGGAGGCAGTAATATCCCCATGGAGACAAGTCGGCTGGAGGACGATGTATTGAATCTCGACTCAATTTGTGTGCTCCATCGTCATTAGGAGGCCCTGAACATTACAATTAACTATGAGTTTTGCGTCGGAATCGAAAACGTAGAATCACCGGAGACGGACCATGTGGTGCCCGAGGCAGCGATATCCCCTTGGAGGCAAGTCGGCTGGAGACCGATGTATTGAATCTCGACGCAATCTGAGTGTTCCATCGTCCTTAGGAGGCCCTGAACCTTACAATTAACTATCAGTTTCGCGTCGGATTCGAAAATCTAGACTCACAGGAGACGGACCACATGGAGCCCGAGGCAGCAATATCCCCTTGTAGACAAGTCGGCTGGCGGAAGATGTATTGACTCTCGACGCAATTTGAGTGTTCCACGTCTTTAGGAGTCCCTGAACGTTACAATTAACTATCATTTATGCGTCGGATTCGATAATCTAAACTCACAGGAGAACGACCATAAGGTGCCAGAGGCAGCAACAGACCCTTGGAGACAAGTCGGCCGGAGGCCGATGTATTGAATCTCGACGCAATTTGAGAGTTCCATCGTCATTACAAGGCCCTGAACGTTACAATTAACTATCATTTTTGCGTCGGATTGGAAAATCTAGACTCACAGGAGAACGACCATAAGGTGCCCGAGGCAGCAATAGACCCTTGGAGACAAATCGGCTGAATGCCGATGTATTGAATCTCGAGGCAATTTGAGTGTTCCATCGTCATTAGAAGGCCCTGTACGTTACAATTAACTATCATTTTTGCGTCGGATTCGATAATCTAAACTCACAGGAGAACGACCATAAGGTGCCCGAGGCAGCAACAGACCCTTGGACACAAGTCGGCTGGAGGTCGATGTATTGGATCGCGACGCAATTTGAGTGTTCCATCGTCATTAGGAGGCCCTGAGTGTTACAATTAACTATCAGTTTTTCGTCGGATTCGAAAATCTAGACTCATAGCAGACGGACCATTTGGTGCCCGAGGCAGCAATATCCCCTTGGAGACAAATCGGCTGGAAGACGATGTATTGAATCTCGGCGCAATTTGAGTCTTCTATCGTCATTAGGTCGCCCTGAACGTTATAATGAACTATCAGTTTTGCGTCGGATTCGAAAATCTAGACTTACAAGAGAACGACCATAAGGTGCCCGAGGCAGCAATAGACCCTTGGAGACAAGTCGGCTGGAGGTCGATGTATTGAATCTCGACGCAATTTGAGTGTTCCATCGTCATTACAAGGCCCTGAACGTTACAATTAACTATTGTTTTTGCGTCGGATTCGAAAATCTAGACTCACAGGAGAACGACCATAAGGTGCCCGAGGCAGCAATAGACCCTTGGAGACAAGTCGGCTGGAGGCCGATGTATTGAATCTCGACGCAATTTGAGTGTTCCTTCGTCATTAGGAGGCCCTAAACGTTACAATTAACTATCATTTTTGCGTCGGATTCGATAATCTAAACTCACAGGAGAACGACCATAAGGTGCCCGAGGCAGCAACAGACCCTTGGAGACAAGTCGGCTGGAGTCCGATGTATTGAATCTCGACGCAATTTGAGTGTTCCATCGTCATTACAAGGCCCTGAACGTTACAATTAACTATCTTTTTTGCGTCGGATTCGAAAATCTTGACTCACAGGAGAACTACCATAAGGTGCCCGAGGCAGCAATAGACCCTTGGAGTCAAGTCGGCTGGAGGCCGATGTATTGAATCTCGACGCAATTTGAGTGTCCCATCGTCATTAGGAGGCCCTAAACGTTACAATTAACTATGAGTTTTGCGTCGGATTCGAAAACGTAGAATCACCGGAGACGGACCATGTGGTGCCCGAGGCAGCGATATCCCCTTGGAGACAAGTCGGCTGGAGGCCGATGTATAGAATCTAGACGCAATTTGAGTGTTCCATCGGCATTAGGAGGCCCTGAACGTTACAGTTAACTATCATTTTAGCGTCGGTTTCGAAAATCTACTAACAGGAGAACGACCATATGGTGCCCGAGGCAGTAATAACCCAATGGAGACAAGTCGGCAGAAGAACGATGTATTGAATCTCGACGCAATCTGAGTGTTCCATCGTCCTTAGGAGGCCCTGAACCTTACAATTAACTATCAGTTTCGCGTCGGATTCGAAAATCTAGACTCACAGGAGACGGACCACATGGAGCCCGAGGCAGCAATATCCCCTTGTAGACAAGTCGGCTGGCGGAAGATGTATTGACTCTCGACGCAATTTGAGTGTTCCACGTCTTTAGGAGTCCCTGAACGTTACAATTAACTATCATTTATGCGTCGGATTCGATAATCTAAACTCACAGGAGAACGACCATAAGGTGCCAGAGGCAGCAACAGACCCTTGGAGACAAGTCGGCCGGAGGCCGATGTATTGAATCTCGACGCAATTTGAGAGTTCCATCGTCATTACAAGGCCCTGAACGTTACAATTAACTATCATTTTTGCGTCGGATTGGAAAATCTAGACTCACAGGAGAACGACCATAAGGTGCCCGAGGCAGCAATAGACCCTTGGAGACAAATCGGCTGAATGCCGATGTATTGAATCTCGAGGCAATTTGAGTGTTCCATCGTCATTAGAAGGCCCTGTACGTTACAATTAACTATCATTTTTGCGTCGGATTCGATAATCTAAACTCACAGGAGAACGACCATAAGGTGCCCGAGGCAGCAACAGACCCTTGGACACAAGTCGGCTGGAGGTCGATGTATTGGATCGCGACGCAATTTGAGTGTTCCATCGTCATTAGGAGGCCCTGAGTGTTACAATTAACTATCAGTTTTTCGTCGGATTCGAAAATCTAGACTCATAGCAGACGGACCATTTGGTGCCCGAGGCAGCAATATCCCCTTGGAGACAAATCGGCTGGAAGACGATGTATTGAATCTCGGCGCAATTTGAGTCTTCTATCGTCATTAGGTCGCCCTGAACGTTATAATGAACTATCAGTTTTGCGTCGGATTCGAAAATCTAGACTTACAAGAGAACGACCATAAGGTGCCCGAGGCAGCAATAGACCCTTGGAGACAAGTCGGCTGGAGGTCGATGTATTGAATCTCGACGCAATTTGAGTGTTCCATCGTCATTACAAGGCCCTGAACGTTACAATTAACTATTATTTTTGCGTCGGATTCGAAAATCTAGACTCACAGGAGAACGACCATAAGGTGCCCGAGGCAGCAATAGACCCTTGGAGACAAGTCGGCTGGAGGCCGATGTATTGAATCTCGACGCAATTTGAGTGTTCCTTCGTCATTAGGAGGCCCTAAACGTTACAATTAACTATCATTTTTGCGTCGGATTCGATAATCTAAACTCACAGGAGAACGACCATAAGGTGCCCGAGGCAGCAACAGACCCTTGGAGACAAGTCGGCTGGAGTCCGATGTATTGAATCTCGACGCAATTTGAGTGTTCCATCGTCATTACAAGGCCCTGAACGTTACAATTAACTATCTTTTTTGCGTCGGATTCGAAAATCTTGACTCACAGGAGAACTACCATAAGGTGCCCGAGGCAGCAATAGACCCTTGGAGTCAAGTCGGCTGGAGGCCGATGTATTGAATCTCGACGCAATTTGAGTGTCCCATCGTCATTAGGAGGCCCTAAACGTTACAATTAACTATGAGTTTTGCGTCGGATTCGAAAACGTAGAATCACCGGAGACGGACCATGTGGTGCCCGAGGCAGCGATATCCCCTTGGAGACAAGTCGGCTGGAGGCCGATGTATAGAATCTCGACGCAATTTGAGTGTTCCATCGGCATTAGGAGGCCCTGAACGTTACAGTTAACTATCATTTTAGCGTCGGTTTCGAAAATCTACTAACAGGAGAACGACCATATGGTGCCCGAGGCAGTAATAACCCAATGGAGACAAGTCGGCAGAAGAACGATGTATTGAATCTCGACGCAATCTGAGTGTTCCATCGTCCTTAGGAGGCCCTGAACCTTACAATTAACTATCAGTTTCGCATCGGATTCGAAAATCTAGACTCACAGGAGACGGACCACATGGAGCCCGAGGCAGCAATATCCCCTTGTAGACAAGTCGGCTGGAGGAAGATGTATTGACTCTCGACGCAATTTGAGTGTTCCACGTCTTTAGGAGTCCCTGAACGTTACAATTAACTATCATTTATGCGTCGGATTCGATAATCTAAACTCAGAGGAGAACGACCATAAGGTGCCAGAGGCAGCAACAGACCCTTGGAGACAAGTCGGCTGGAGGCCGATGTATTGAACTCGACGCAATTTGAGAGTTCCATCGTCATTACAAGACCCTGAACGTTACAATTAACTATCATTTTTGCGTCGGATTCAAAAATCTAGACTCACAGCAGACGGACCATTTGGTGCCCGAGGCAGCAATATCCCCTTGGAGACAAATCGGCTGGAGGACGATACATTGAATCTCGACGCAATTTGAGTCTTCTATCGTCATTAGGTCGCCCTGAACGTTATAATGAACCATCAGTTTTGCGTCGGATTCGAAAATCTAGACTTACAAGAGAACGACCATAAGGTGCCCGTGGCAGCAATAGACCCTTGGAGACAAGTCGGCTGGAGGCCGATGTATTGAATCTCGACTCAATTTGTGTGCTCCATCGTCATTAGGAGGCCCTGAACGTTACAATTAACTATAAGTTTTGCGTCGGATTCGAAAATCTAGACTCACAGGAGAACGACCATAAGGTGCCCGAGGCAGCAATAGACCCTTGGAGACAAGTCGGCTGGAGGCCGATGTATTGAATCTCGACGCAATTTGAGTGTTCCATCGTCATTAGGAGACCCTAAACGTTACAATTAACTATCATTTTTGCGTCGGATTCGAAAATCTAGACTCACAGGAGAACGACCATAAGGTGCCCGTGGCAGCAATAGACCCTTGGAGACAAGTCGGCTGGAGGCCGATGTATTGAATCTCGACTCAATTTGTGTGCTCCATCGTCATTAGGAGGCCCTGAACTTTACAATTAACTATAAGTTTTGCGTCGGATTCGAAAACGTAGAATCACCGGAGACGGACCATGTGCTGCCCGAGGCAGCGATATCCCCTTGGAGACAAGTCGGCTGGAGGCCGATGTATTGAATCTCGACGCAATTTGAGTGTTCCATCGTCATTAGAAGGCCCTGAACGTTACAATTAACTATCATTTTTGCGTCGGATTCGAAAATCAAGACTCACAGGAGGACGACCATAAAGTGCCCGAGGCAGCAGTAGACCCTTGGAGACAAGTCGGCTGGAGGTCGATGTATTGAATCACGACTCAATTTGTGTGCTCCATCGTCATTAGGAGGCCCTGAACGTTACAATTAACTATGAGTTTTGAGTCGCATTCGAAAACGTAGAATCACCGGAGACGGACCATGTGGTGCTCGAGGCAGCGATATCCCCTTGGAGACAAGTCGGCTGGAGGCCGATGTATTGAATCTCGACGCAATTTGAGTGTCCCATCGTCATTAGAAGGCCCTGAACGTTACAATTAACTATCATTTTTGCGTCGGATTCGAAAATCTAGACTCACAGGAGAAGGATCATATGGTGCCCGAGACAGCAATATCCCCTTGGAGAATAGTCCGCTGGAGGCCGATGTATCGAATCTCGACGCAATTTGAGTCTTCTATCGTCATTAGGTCGCCCTGAACGTTATAATGAACTATCAGTTTTGCGTCGGATTCGAAAATCTAGACTTACAAGAGAACGACCATAAGGTGCCTGAGGCAGCAATAGACCCTTGGAGACAAGTCGGCTGGAGGTCGATGTATTGAATCTCGACGCAATTTGAGTGTTCCATCGTCATTACAAGGCCCTGAACGTTACAATTAACTATAATTTTTGCGTCGGATTCGAAAATCTAGACTCACAGGAGAACGACCATAAGGTGCCCGAGGCAGCAATAGACCCTTGGAGACAAGTCGGCTGGAGGCCGATGTATTGAATCTCGACGCAATTTGAGTGTTCCATCGTCATTAGGAGGCCCTAAACGTTCCAATTAACTATCATTTTTGCGTCGGATTCGAAAATCTAGACTCACAGGAGAACGACCATAAGGTGCCCGTGGCAGCAATAGACCCTTGGAGACAAGTCAGCTGGAGGCCGATGTATTGAATCTCGACGCAATTTGAGTGTTCCATCGTCATTGGGAAGCCCTGAACGTTACAATTAACAATCAGTTTTGCGTCGGATTCGAAAATCTAGACTCACATGAGAGCGAACATAAGAGGCCGGAGGCAGTAATATCCCCATGGAGACAAGTCGGCTGGAAGACGATGTATTGAATCTCGACGCAATTTGAGTGTCCCACCGTCATTAGGAGGCCCCAAACGTTACAATTAACTATCATTTTTGCGTCGGATTCGATAATTTAAACTCACAGGAGAACGACCATAAGGTGCCCGAGGCAGCAATAGACCCTTGGAGACAAGTCGGCTGGAGGCCGATGTATTGAATCTCGACTCAATTTGTGTGCTCCATCGTCATTAGGAGGCCCTGAACGTTACAATTAACTATGAGTTTTGCGTCGGATTCGAAAACGTAGAATCACCGGAGACGGACCATGTGGTGCCCGAGGCAGCAATATCCCCTTGGAGACAAGTCGGCTGGAGGCCGATGTATTGAATCTCGACGCAATTTGAGTGTTCCATCGTCATTAGAAGGCCCTGAACGTTACAATTAACTATCATTTTTGCGTCGGATTCGAAAATCAAGACTCACAGGAGGACGACCATAAAGTGCCCGAGGCAGCAATAGACCCTTGGAGACAAGTCGGCTGGAGGTCGATGTATTGAATCACGACTCAATTTGTGTGCTCCATCGTCATTAGGAGGCCCTGAACGTTACAATTAACTATGAGTTTTGAGTCGCATTCGAAAACGTAGAATCACCGGAGACGGACCATGTGGTGCCCGAGGCAGCGATATCCCCTTGGAGACAAGTCGGCTGGAGGCCGATGTATTGAATCTGGACGCAATTTGAGTGTCCCATCGTCATTAGAAGGCCCTGAACGTTACAATTAACTATCATTTTTGCGTCGGATTCGAAAATCTAGACTCACAGGAGTAGGATCATATTGTGCCCGAGGCAGCATTAGACCCTTGGAGACAAGTCGGCTGGAGGCCGATGTATTGAATCTCGACGCAATTTGAGTCTTCTACCGTCATTAGGTCGCCCTGAACGTTATAATGAACTATCAGTTTTGCGGCGGATTCGAAAATGTAGACTTACAAGAGAACGACCATAAGGTGCCCGAGCCAGCAATAGACCCTTGGAGACAAGTCGGCTGGAGGACGATGTATTGATTCTCGACGCAATTTGAGTGTTCCATCGTCTTTAGGAGTCCATGAACGTTACAATTAACTATCATTTATGCGTCGGATTCGAAAATCTAGACTCACAGGAGTAGGATCATATTGTGCTCGAGGCAGCAATAGACCCTTGGAGACAAGTCGGCTGGAGGCCTATGTATTGAATCTCGACTCAATTTGTGTGCTCCATCGTCATTAGGATTCCCTGAAAGTTACAATTAACTATGAGTTTTGCGTCGGATTCGAGAATCTAGAGTCACAGGAGAACGACCATAAGGTGCCCGAGGCAGCAATAGACCCTTGGAGACAAGTCGGCTGGAGGCCGATGTATTGAATCACGACGCAATTTGAGTGTTTCATCGTCATTAGGAGGCCCTAAACGTCAGAATTAACTATCATTTTTGCGTCGGATTCGATAATCTAAACTCACAGGAGACCGACCATAAGGTGCCCGAGGCAGCAACAGACCCTTGGAGACACGTCGGCTGGAGGCCGATGTATTGAATCTCGACGCAATTTGAGTGTTCCATCGCCATTAGAAGGCCCTGAACGTTACAATTAACTATCATATTTGCGTCGGATTCGAAAATCTAGACCCACAGGAGAACGACCATAAGGTGCCCGAGGCAGCAATAGACCCTTGGAGACAAGTCGGCTGGAGGCCGATGTATTGAATCTCGACGCAATTTGAGTGTTCCATCGTCATTAGGAAGCCCTGAACGTTACAATTAACAATCAGTTTTGCGTCGGATTCGAAAATCTAGACTCACATGAGAGCGAACATACGAGGCCGGAGGCAGTAATATCCCCATGGAGACAAGTCGGCTGGAAGACGATGTATTGAATCTCGACGCAATTTGAGTGTCCCATCGTCATTAGGAGGCCCCAAACGTTACAATTAACTATCATTTTTGCGTCGGATTCGATAATCTAAACTCACAGGAGAACGACCGTAAGGTGCCCGAGGCAGCAATAGACCCTTGGAGACAAGTCGGCTGGAGGCCGATGTATTGAATCTCGACTCAATTTGTGTGCTCCATCGTCATTAGGAGGCCCTGAACGTTACAATTAACTATGAGTTTTGCGTCGGATTTGAAAACGTGGAATCACCGGAGACGGACCATGTGGTGCCCGAGGTAGCGATATCCCCTTGGAGACAAGTCGGCTGGAGGACGATGTATTGAATCTCGACGCAATTTGAGTGTTCCATCGTCATTAGAAGGCCCTGAACGTTACAATTAACTATCATTTTTGCGTCGGATTCGAAAATCAAGACTCACAGGAGAACGACCATAAGGTGCCCGAGGCAGCAATAGACCCTTGGAGACAAGTCGGCTGGAGGTCGATGTATTGAATCACGACTCAATTTGTGTGCTCTATCGTCATTAGGAAGCCCTGAACGTTACAATTAACTATGAGTTTTGAGTCGCATTCGAAAACGTAGAATCACCGGAGACGGACCATGTGGTGCCCGAGGCAGCGATATACCCTTGGAGACAAGTCGGCTGGAGGCCGATGTATTGAATCTCGACGCAATTTGAGTGTCCCATCGTCATTAGAAGGCCCTGAACGTTACAATTAACTATCATTTTTGCGTCGGATTCGAAAATCTAGACTCACAGGAGAAGGATCATATGGTGCCCGAGACAGCAATATCCACTCGGAAACAAGTCCGCTGGAGGCCGATGTATTGAATCTCGACGCAATTTGAGTGTTCCATCGTCATTAGGAGGCCCTGAACCTTACAATTAACTAACAGTTTCGCGTTGGATTCGAAAATCTAGACTCACAGGAGACGGACCACATGGAGCCCGAGGCAGCAATATCCCCTTGTAGACAAGTCGGCTGGAGGAAGATGTATTGACTCTCGACGCAATTTGAGTGTTCCATCGTCTTTAGGATTTCCTGAACGTTACAATTAACTATCATTTATGCGTCGAATTCGAAAATCTAGACCCACAGGAGAACGACCATAAGGTGCCCGAGGCAGCAACAGACCCTTGGAGACAAGTCGGCTGGAGGCCGATGTATTGAATCTCGACGCAATTTGAGTGTTCCATCGGCATTAGGAGGCCCTGAACGTTACAATTAACTATCATTTTTGCGTCGGAATCGATAATTTAAACTTACAGGAGTACGACCATAAGGTGCCCGAGGCAGCATTAGACCCTTGGAGACAAGTCGGCTGGAGGCCGATATATTGAATGTCGACGCAATTTGAGTGTTCCACCGTCATTAGAAGGCCCTGAACGTTACAATTAACTATCATTTTTCCGTCGGATTCGAAAATCTAGACTCACAGGAGAACGACCATAAGGTGCCCGTGGCACCAATAGACCCTTGGAGACAAGTCAGCTGGAGGCCGATGTATTGAATCTCGACGCAATTTGAGTGTTCCATCGTCATTAGGAAGCCCTGAACGTTACAATTAACAATCAGTTTTGCGTCGGATTCGAAAATCTAGACTCAAATGAGAGCGAACATAAGAGGCCGGAGGCAGTAATATCCCCATGGAGACAAGTCGGCTGGAAGACGATGTATTGAATCTCGACGCAATTTGAGTGTCCCACCGTCATTAGGAGGCCCCAAACGTTACAATTAACTATCATTTTTGCGTCGGATTCGATAATTTAAACTCACAGGAGAACGACCACAAGGTGCCCGAGGCAGCAATAGACCCTTGGAGACAAGTCGGCTGGAGGCCGATGTATTGAATCTCGACTCAATTTGTGTGCTCCATCGTCATTAGGAGGCCCTGAACGTTACAATTAACTATGAGTTTTGCGTCGGATTCGAAAACGTAGAATCACCGGAGACGGACCATGTGGTGCCCGAGGCAGCGATATCCCCTTGGAGACAAGTCGGCTGGAGGCCGATGTATTGAATCTCGACGCAATTTGAGTGTTCCATCGTCATTAAAAGGCCCTGAACGTTACAATTAACTATCATTTTTGCGTCGGATTCGAAAATCAAGACTCACAGGAGGACGACCATAAAGTGCCCGAGGCAGCAATAGACCCTTGGAGACAAGTCGGCTGGAGGTCGATGTATTGAATCACGACTCAATTTGTGTGCTCCATCGTCATTAGGAGGCCCTGAACGTTACAATTAACTATGAGTTTTGAGTCGCATTCGAAAACGTAGAATCACCGGAGACGGACCATGTGGTGCCCGAGGCAGCGATATCTCCTTGGAGACAAGTCGGCTGGAGGCCGATGTATTGAATCTGGACGCAATTTGAGTGTCCCATCGTCATTAGAAGGCCCTGAACGTTACAATTAACTATCATTTTTGCATCGGATTCGAAAATCTAGACTCACAGGAGAAGGATCATATGGTGCCCGAGACAGCAATATCCCCTTGGAGAATAGTCCGCTGGAGGCCGATGTATTGAATCTCGACGCAATTTGAGTGTTCCATCGTCTTTAGGAGGCCCTGAACCTTACAATTAACTGTCAGTTTCGCGTCGGATTCGAAAATCTAGACTCACAGGAGACGGACCACATGGAGCCCGAGGCAGCAATATCCCCTTGTAGACAAGTCGGCTGGAGGAAGATGTATTGACTCTCGACGCAATTTGAGTGTTCCATCGTCTTTAGGAGTCCCTGAACGTTACAATTAACTACCATTTATGCGTCGGATTCGAAAATCTAGACTCACAGGAGTAGGATCATATTGTCCCCGAGGCAGCATTAGACCCTTGGAGACAAGTCGGTTGGAGGCCGATGTATTGAATCTCGACGCAATTTGAGTCTTCTACCGTCATTAGGTCGCCCTGAACGTTATAATGAACTATCAGTTTTGCGTCGGATTCGAAAATGTAGACTTACAAGAGAACGACCATAAGGTGCCCGAGCCAGCAATAGACCCTTGGAGACAAGTCGGCTGGAGGACGATGTATTGATTCTCGACGCAATTTGAGTGTTCCATCGTCTTTAGGAGTCCATGAACGTTACAATTAACTATCATTTATGCGTCGGATTCGAAAATCTAGACTCACAGGAGTAGGATCATATTGTGCTCGAGGCAGCAATAGACCCTTGGAGACAAGTCGGCTGGAGGCCTATGTATTGAATCTCGACGCAATTTGAGTGTCCAATCGTCATTTGAAGGCCCTGAACGTTACAATTGACTATCATTTTTGCGTCGGATTCGAAAATTTAGACTCACAGGAGAAGGATCATATAGTGCCCGAGACAGCACTATCCCTTTCGAGACAAGTCCGCTGGAGGCCGATGTATTGAATCTCGACGCAATTTGAGTGTTCCATCGTCAATAGGAGGACCTAAACGTTACAATTACTATCAGTTTCGCGTCGGATTCGAAAATCTAGACACACAGCAGACGGACCATTTGGTGCCCGAGGCAGCAATATCCCCTTGGAGACAAATCGGCTTGAGGACGATGTATTGAATCTCGACGCAATTTGAGTCTTCTATCGTCATTAGGTCGCCCTGAACGTTATAATGAACTATCAGTTTTGCGTCGGATTCGAAAGTCTAGACTTACAAGAGAACCACCATAAGGTGCCCGAGGCAGTAATAGACCCTTGGAGACAAGTCGGCTGGAGGTCGATGTATTGAATCTCGACGCAATTTGAGTGTTCCATCGTCATTACAAGGCCCTGAACGTTACAATTAACTATCTTTTTTGCGTCGGATCCGAAAATCTAGACTCACTGGAGAACGGCCATAAGGTGCCCGAGGCAGCAATGGACCCTTGGAGAGAAGTCGGCTGGAGGCCGATGTATTGAATCTCGACTCAATTTGTGTGCTCCATCGTTATTAGGAGGCCCTGAACGTTACAATTAACAATGAGTTTTGCGTCGTATTCGAAAACGTAGAATCACCGGAGACGGACCATGTGGTGCCCGAGGCAGCGATATCCCCTTGGAGACAAGTCGGCTGTAGGCCGATGTATTGAATCTCGACGCAATTTGAGTGTTCCATCGTCATTACAAGGCCCTGAACGTTACAATTAACTTTGAGTTTTGCGTCGGATTTGAAACTCTAGACCCACAGGAGAACGACCATAAGGTGCCCGAGGCAGCAATAGACCCTTGGAGACAAATCGGCTGGAGGCCGATGTATTGAATCTCGACGCAATTTGAGTGTTCCATCGTCAATAGGAGGACCTAAACGTTACAATTAACTATCAATTTTGCGTCGGATTCGATAATCTAAACTCACAGGAGAACGTCCATAAGGTGCCCGAGGCAGCAATAGACCCTTGGAGACAAGTCGGCTGGAGGCCGATGTATTGAATCTCGACGCAATTTGAGTGTTCCATCGGCATTAGGAGGCCCTGAACGTTACAATTAACTATCTTTTTTGCGTCGGATTCGAAAATTTAGACTCACAGGAGAACGACCATATGGTGCCCGAGGCAGCAATAGACCCTTGGAGAGAAGTCGGCTGGAGGCCGATGTATTGAATCTCGACTCAATTTGTGTGCTCCATCGTCATTAGGAGGCCCTGAACGTTACAATTAACTATGAGTTTTGCGTCGGATTCGAAAACGTAGAATCACCGGAGACGGACCATGTGGGGCCCGAGGCAGCGATATCCCCTTGGAGACAAGTCGGCTGGAGGCCATGTATTGAATCTCGACGCAATTTGAGTGTCCCATCGTCATTAGAAGGCCCTGAACGTTACAATTAACTATCAGTTTTGCGTCGGATTCGAAAATCTAGACTCCCAGGAGAACGACCATAAGGTGCCCGAGGCAGCAATAGACCCTTGGAGACAAGTCGGCTGGAGGACGATGTATTGAAACTCGACGCAATTTGAGTGTCCCATCGTCATTAGAAGGCCCCCGAACGTTACAATTTTCTATCATTTATGCGTCGGATTCGAAAATCTAGACTCACAGGAGAACGACCATAAGGTGCCCGAGGCAGCAACAGACCCTAGGAGACAAGTCGGCTGGAGGCCGATGTATTGAATCTCGACGCAATTTGAGGGTTCCATCGTCATTACAAGGCCCTGAACGTTACAATTAACTATCTTTTTAGCGTCGGATTCGAAAATTTAGACTCACAGGAGAACGACCATATGGGGCCTGAGGCAGCAATAGACCCTTGGAGACAAGTCGGCTGGAGGTCGATGTATTGAATTTCGACGCAATTTGAGTGTTCCATCGTCATTAGGAGGCCCTGAACCTTACAAGTAACTATCAGTTTCGCGTCGGATTCGAAAATCTAGACTCACAGGCGACGGACCACATGGAGCCCGAGGCAGCAATATCCCCTTGTAGACAAGTCGGCTGGAGGAAGATGTATTGACTCTCGACGCAATTTGAGTGTTCCATCGTCATTAGAAGGCCCTGAACGTTACAATTAACTATCATTTTTGCGTCGGATTCGATAATCTAAACTCACAGGAGAACGACCGTAAGGTGCCCGAGGCAGCAACAGACCCTTGGAGACAAGTCGCCTGGAGGCCGATGTATTGAATCTCGACTCAATTTGTGTGCTCCATCGTCATTAGGAAGCCCTGAACGTTACAATTAACCATGAGTTTCGCGTCGGATTCGAAAACGTAGAATCACCGGTTACGGACCATGTGGTGCCCGAGGCAGCGATATCCCCTTGGAGACAAGTCGGCTGGAGGTCGATGTATTGAATCTCGACGAAATTTGAGTGTTCCATCGCCAATAGGAGGCCCTGAACGTTACAATTAACTATGAGTTTTGCGTCGGATTCGAAAACGTAGAATCACCGGAGACGGACTATGTGGTGCCCGAGGCAGCGATATCCCCTTGGAGACAAGTCGGCTGGAGGCCGATGTATTGAATCTCGACGCAATTTGAGTGTTCCATCGTCATTAGAAGGCCCTGAACGTTACAATTAACTATCATTTTTGTGTCGGATTCGATAATCTAAACTCACAGGAGAACGACATAATGTGCCCGAGGCAGCAACAGACCCTTGGAGACAAGTCGCCTGGTCGCCGATGTATTGAATCTCGACGCAACTTGAGAGTTCCATCGTCATTAGGAGGCCCTGAACGTTACAATTAACTATGAGTTTTGCGTCGGATTCGAAAATCTAGATTCACAGGAGAACGACCATAAGGTGCCCGATGCAGCAATAGACCCTTGGAGACAAGTCGGCTGGAGGCCGATGTATTGAATCTCGACGCAATTTGAGTGTTCCATCGGCATTAGGAGGCCCTGAACGTTACAATTAACAATCAGTTTCGCGTCGGATTCGAAATTCTAGACTCACATGAGAGCGAACATAAGAGGCCGGAGGCAGTAATATCCCCATGGAGACAAGTCGGCTGGAGGACGACGTATTGTAATCTCGACGCAATTTGAGTGTCCCATCGTCATTAGAAGGCCCTGAGCGTTACAATTAACTATCATTCTTGCGTCGGATTCGAAAATCTAGGCTCACAGGAGAAGGATCATATGGTGCCCGAGACAGCAATATCCCCTTGGAGACAAGTCCGCTGGAGGTCGATGTATTGAATTTCGACGCAATTTGAGTGTTCCATCGTCATTAGGAGGCCCTGAACCTTACAATTAACTATCAGTTTCGCGTCGGATTCGAAAATCTAGACTCACAGGAGACGGACCACATGGAGCCCGAGGCAGCAATATCCCCTTGTAGACAAGTCGGCTGGAGGAAGATGTATTGACTCTCGACGCAATTTGAGTGTTCCATCGTCATTAGAAGGCCCTGAACGTTACAATTAACTATCATTTTTGCGTCGGATTCGATAATCTAAACTCACAGGAGAACGACCATAAGGTGCCCGAGGCAGCAACAGACCCTTGGAGACAAGTCGCCTGGAGGCCGATGTATTGAATCTCGACTCAATTTGTGTGCTCCATCGTCATTAGGAAGCCCTGAACGTTACAATTAACCATGAGTTTCGCGTCGGATTCGAAAACGTAGAATCACCGGTTACGGACCATGTGGTGCCCGAGGCAGCGATATCCCCTTGGAGACAAGTCGGCTGGAGGTCGATGTATTGAATCTCGACGAAATTTGAGTGTTCCATCGCCAATAGGAGGCCCTGAACGTTACAATTAACTATGAGTTTTGCGTCGGATTCGAAAACGTAGAATCACCGGAGACGGACTATGTGGTGCCCGAGGCAGCGATATCCCCTTGGAGACAAGTCGGCTGGAGGCCGATGTATTGAATCTCGACGCAATTTGAGTGTTCCATCGTCATTAGAAGGCCCTGAACGTTACAATTAACTATCATTTTTGTGTCGGATTCGATAATCTAAACTCACAGGAGAACGACCATAAGGTGCCCGAGGCAGCAACAGACCCTTGGAGACAAGTCGCCTGGTCGCCGATGTATTGAATCTCGACGCAACTTGAGAGTTCCATCGTCATTAGGAGGCCCTGAACGTTACAATTAACTATGAGTTTTGCGTCGGATTCGAAAACCTAGACTCACAGGAGAACGACCATAAGGTGCCCGATGCAGCAATAGACCCTTGGAGACAAGTCGGCTGGAGGCCGATGTATTGAATCTCGACGCAATTTGAGTGTTCCATCGGCATTAGGAGGCCCTGAACGTTACAATTAACAATCAGTTTCGCGTCGGATTCGAAATTCTAGACTCACATGAGAGCGAACATAAGAGGCCGGAGGCAGTAATATCCCCATGGAGACAAGTCGGCTGGAGGACGACGTATTGTAATCTCGACGCAATTTGAGTGTCCCATCGTCATTAGGAGGCCCTAAACGTTACAATTAACTATCATTTTTGCGTCGGATTCGAAAATCTAGACTCACAGGAGACGGACCACATGGAGCCCGAGGCAGCAATATCCCCTTGTAGACAAGTCGGCTGGAGGAAGATGTATTGACTCTCGACGCAAATTGAGTGTTCCATCGTCTTTAGGAGGCCCTGAACGTTACACTTAACTATCATTTTTGCGTCGGATTCGACAATCTAGACTCACAGGAGAACGACCGTAAGGTGCCCGAGGCAGCAATAGACCCTTGGAGACAAGTCGGCTGGAGGTCGATGTATTGAATCTCGACGAAATTTGAGTGTTCCATCGCCAATAGGAGGCCCTGAACGTTACAATTAACTATGAGTTTTGCGTCGGATTCGAAAACGTAGAATCACCGGAGACGGACTATGTGGTCTCCGAGGCAGCGATAGACCCTTGAGACAAGTCGGCTGGAGGCCGATGTATTGAATCTCGACGCAACTTGAGAGTTCCATCGTCATTAGGAGGCCCTGAACGTTGCAATTAACTATGAGTTTTGCGTCGGATTCGAAAATCTAGACTCACAGGAGAACGACCATAAGGTGCCCGTTGCAGCAATAGACCCTTGGAGACAAGTCGGCTGGGGGCCGATGTACTGAATCTCGACGCAATTTGAGTGTTCCATCGGCATTAGGAGGCCCTGAACGTTACAATTAACTATCATGTTTGAGTCGGATTCGATAATCTAAACTCACAGGAGAACGACCATAAGGTGCCCGAGGCAGCAACAGACCCTTGGAGACAAGTCGGCTGGAGGCCGATGTATTGAATCTCGACGCAATTTGAGTGTTCCATCGTCATTAGGAGGCCTAAACGTTGCAATTAACTATCATTTTTGCGTCGGATTCGATAATCTATACTCACAGGAGAACGAGCATAAGGTGCCCGAGGCAGCAACAGACCCTTGGAGACAAGTCGGCTGGAGGGCGATGTATTGAATCTCGACGCAATTTGAGTGTTCCATCGTCATTACAAGGCCCTGAACGTTACAATTAACAATCATTTTTGCGTCGGATTCGAAAATCTAGACTCACAGGAGAACTACCATAAGGTGCCCGAGCCAGCAATATCCCCTTGGAGACAAATCAGCTGAGGACGATGTATTGAATCTCGACGCAATTTGAGTCTTCTATCGTCATTAGGAGGCGCTGAACGTTACAATTCACTATCATTTTTGCGTCGGATTCGAAAATCTAGACTCACAGGAGAACGAGCATAAGGTGCCCGAGGCAGCAACAGACCCTTGGAGACAAGTCGGCTGGAGGGCGATGTATTGAATCTCGACGCAATTTGAGTGTTCCATCGTCATTACAAGGCCCTGAACGTTACAATTAACAATCATTTTTGCGTCGGATTCGAAAATCTAGACTCACAGGAGAACTACCATAAGGTGCCCGAGCCAGCAATATCCCCTTGGAGACAAATCAGCTGGAGGACGATGTATTGAATCTCGACGCAATTTGAGTGTTCCATCGGCATTAGGAGGCCCTGAACGTTACAATTAACTATCAGTTTCGCGTCGGATTCAAAATTCCAGACTCACAGGAGACGGACCATTTGGTGCCCGAGGCAGCAATATTCCCTTGGAGACAAATCAGCTGGAGGACGATGTATTGACTTTCGACGCAATTTGAGTGTTCCATCGTCTTTAGGAGTCCCTGAACGTTACAATTAACTATCAGTTTTGCGTCGGATTCTAAAATGTTGACTCACAGGGGAACGACCATACGGTGCCCGAGGCAGCAATAGACCCTTGGAGACAAGTCGGCTGGAGGCCGATGTATTGAATCTCGACGCTATTTGAGTGTTCCATCGGCATTAGGAGGCCCTGAACGTTACAATTAACAATCAGTTTCGCGTCGGATTCAAAAATCTAGACTCACATAGCGAACATAAGAGGCCGGAGGCAGCAATATCCCCTTGTAGACAAGTCGGCTGGAGGAAGATGTATTGACTCTCGACACAATTTGAGTGTTCCATCGTCATTAAGAGGCCCTGAGCATTACATTTAACAATACCGTTTTTGCGTCGGATTCTAAAATGTTGACTCACAGGGGAACGACCATACGGTGCCCGAGGCAGCTATTGACCCTTGGAGACAAGTCGGTTGGAGGACGATGTATTGGATCGCGACGCAAAATAAGTGTTCCATCGACACTAGGAGGCCCTGAATAATACAATTAACTATCAGTTTTTCGTCGGATTCGAAAATCTAAACTCACAGGAGAACGACCATAAGGTGCCCGAGACTGCAATATCCCCTTGGATAGAAGTCGGCTGGAGGCCGATGTATTGAATCTCGACGAAATTTGAGTGTTCCATCGCCAATAGGCGGCCCTGAACGTTACAATTAACTATGAGTTTTGCGTCGGATTCGAAAACGTAGAATCACCGGAGACGGACTATGTGGTGCCCGAGGCAGCGATATCCCCTTGGAGACAAGTCGGCTGGAGGCCGATGTATTGAATCTCGACGCAATTTGAGTGTTCCATCGTCATTAGAAGGCCCTGAACGTTACAATTTACTATCATTTTTGCGTCGGATTCGATAATCTAAACTCACAGGAGAACGACCATAAGGTGCCCGAGGCAGCAACAGACCCTTGGAGACAAGTCGCCTGGAGGCCGATGTATTGAATCTCGACGCAACTTGAGAGTTCCATCGTCATTAGGAGGCCCTGAACGTTACAATTAACTATGAGTTTTGTGTCGGATTCGAAAATCTAGACTCACAGGAGAACGACCATAAGGTGCCCGATGCAGCAATAGACCTTGGAGACAAGTCGGCTGGAGGCCGATGTATTGAATCTCGACGCAATTTGAGTGTTCCATCGTCATTAGGAGGCCCAGAACATTACAATTCACTATCATTTTTGCGTCGGATTAGAAAATCTAGACTCATAGGAGAAGGACCATGTGGTGCCCGAGGCAGCAATAGATCCTTGGATACAAGTCGGCTGGAGGCCGATGTATTGAATCTCGACGCAATTTGATGGTTCCATCGTCATTACAAGACCCTGAACGTTACAATTAACTATCATATTTGCGTCGGATTCGAAAATCTAGACTCACAGGAGAACGAACATAAGGTGCCCGAGGCAGCAATAGACCCTTGGAGACAAGTCGGCTGGAGGCCGATGTATTGAATTTCGACGCAATTTGAGTGTTCCATCGTCATTAGGAGTCCCTGAACGTTACAATTAACAATCATTTTAGCGTCGGATTCGAAAATCTACTCACAGGAGAAGTTCATACGGTTCTCGAGACAGAAATATCCCCTTGTAGACAAGTCCGCTGGAGGCCGATGTATTGAATGTCGACGCAATTTGAGTGTTCCATCGTCATTAGGAGGCCCTGAACGTTACAATTAACTATCAGTTTCGCGTCGGATTCGAAAATCTAGACTCACATGAGAGCGAACATAAGAGGCCGGAGGCAGTAATATCCCCATGGAGAGAAGTCGGCTGGAGGACAATGTATTGAATCTCGACGCAATTTGAGTGTCCCATCGTCATTAGGAGGCCCTAAACGTTACAATTAACTATCATTTTTGCGTCGGATTCGATAATCTATACTCACAGGAGAACGACCATAAGGTGCCCGAGGCAGCAACAGACCCTTGGAGACAAGTCGGCTGGAGGCCGATGTATTGAATCTCGACGCAATTTGAGTGTTCCATCGTCATTACAAGGCCCTGAACGTTACAATTAACTATCATTTTTGCGTCGAATTCGAAAATCTAGACTCACAGGAGAACGACCACAAGGTGCCCGAGGCAGCAAGAGACCCTTGGAGACAAGTCGGCTGGAGGACGATGTATTGAATCTCGACGTAATTTGAGTGTGCCATCGTCATTACAAGGCCCTGAACGTTACAATTAACCATCATTTTTGCGTCGGATTCGAAAATCTAGAATCACCGGAGAAGGACCATGTGGTGCCCGAGGCAGCGATATCTGCTTATAGACAAGTCGGCTGGAGGACGATGTATTGAATCTCGACGCAATTTGAGTGTTCCATCGTCATTAGGAAGCCCTGAACGTTACAATTAACAATCAGTTTCGCGTCGGATTCGAAAATCTAGACTCATATGAGAGCGAACATAAGAAGCCGGAGGCAGTAATATCCCCATGGAGACAAGCAGGCTGGAGGACGATGTATTGAATCTCGACGCAATTTGAGTGTTCCATCGTCATTACAAGGCCCTGAACGTTACAATTAACTATCATTTTTGCGTCGGAATCGATAATCTAAACTCACAGGAGAACGACCATAATGTGCCCGAGGCAGCATTAGACCCTTGGAGACAAGTCGGCTGGAGGCCGATGTATTGAATCTCGACGCAATTTGAATGTTCCATTGGCATTAGGAGGCCCTGAACGTTACAGTTAACTATCATTTTAGCGTCGGATTCGAAAATCTAGACTCACAGGAGAACGACCATAAGGTGCCCGAGGCAGCAATAGACCCTTGGAGACAAGTCGGCTGGAGGACGATGTATTGAATCTCGACGCAATTTGAGTGTTCCATCGTCTTTAGGTGTCCCTGAACGTTGCAATTAACTATCATTTATGCGTCGGATTCGAAAATCTAGACTCACAGGAGAACCACCATAAGGTGCCCGAGGCAGCAATAGACCCTTGGAGACAAGTCGGCTGGAGGTCGATGTATTGGATCGCGACGCAATTTGAGTGTTCCATCGTCATTAGGAGGCCCTGAATGTTACAATTAACTATCAGTTTTTCGTCGGATTCGAAAATCGAGACTCACAGCAGACGGACCATTTGGTGCCCGAGACAGCAATATCCCCTTGGACACAAATCGGCTGGAGGACGATGTATTGAATCTCGACGCAATTTGAGTCTTCTATCGTCATTAGGTCACCCTGAACGTTATAATGAACTATCAGTTTTGCGTCGGATTCGAAAATCTAGACTTACAAGAGAACGACCATAAGGTGCCCGAGGCAGCAATAGACCCTTGGAGACAAGTCGGCCGATTTCGATGTGTTGAATCCCGACGCAATTTGAGTGTTCCATCGTCATTACAAGGCCCTGAACGTTACAATGAACTATCGTTTTTGCGTCGGAATTGAAAATCTAGACTCACAGGAGAACGACCATAAGGTGCCCGAGGCAGCAATAGACCCTTGGAGACAAGTCGGCTGGAGGCCGATGTATTGAATCTCGACGCAATTTGAGTGTTCCATTGGCATTAGGAGGCCCTGAACGTTGCAATTAGCTAACATTTTTGCGTCGGATTCGAAAATCTAGACTCACAGAAGAAGGATCATATGGTGCCCGAGACAGCAATATCCCCTTGGAGACAAGTCCGCTGGAGGCCGATGTATTGAATCTCGACGCAAATTGAGTGTTCCATCGTCATTAGGAGGCCCTGAACCTTACAATTAGCTATCAGTTTCGCGTCGGATTCGAAAATCTAGACTCACAGGAGACGGACCACATGGAGCCCGAGGCAGGAATATCCCCTTGTAGACAAGACGGCTGGAGGAAGATGTATTGACTCTCGACGCTATTTGAGTGTTCCATCGTCTTTAGGAGTCCCTGAACGTTACAATTAACTATCATTTTTACGTCGGATTCGAAAATCTAGACTCACAGGAGAACGACCATAAGGTGCCCGAGGCAACAATAGACCCTTGGAGACAAGTCGGCTGGAGGCCGATGTATTGAATCTCGACGCAATTTGAGTGTTCCATCGTCATTAGAAGGCCCTGAACGTTACAATTACCTATCGTTTCTGCGTCGGATTCGAGAATCTAAACTCACAGGAGAACGACCATAAGGTGCCCGATGCAGCAATATCCCCTTGGAGACAAGTCGGCTGGAGGTCGATGTATGAATCTCGACGCAATTTTAGTGTTCCATCGCCATCAGGAGGCCCTGAACGTTACAATTAACTTTGAGTTTTGCGTCGAATTCGAAAACGTAGAATCACCGGAGATGGACCATGTGTTGCCCGAGGCAGCAATATCCCCTTAGAGACAAGTCGGCTGGAGGCCGATGTATTGAATCTCGACGCAATTTGAGTGTTCCATCGTCATTACAAGGCCCTGAACGTTACAATTAACTATAGTTTTGCGTCAGATACGGAAACGTAGAATCACCGGAGACGGACCATGTGGTGCCCGAGGCAGCGATATCCCCTTGGAGACAAGTCGGCTGGAGGCCGATGTATTGAATCTCGACGCAATTTGAGTGTTCCATCGTCATTAGGAGGCCCTGAATGTTACAATTAACTATCAGTTTTTCGTCGGATTCGAAAATCTAGACTCACAGCAGACGGACCATTTGGTGCCCGAGGCAGCAATTTCCCCTTGGAGACAAATCGGCTGGAGGACGATGTATTGAATCTCGACGCAATTTGAGTCTTCTATCGTCATTAGGTCGTCCTGAACGTTATAATGAACTATCAGTTTTGCGTCGGATTCGAAAATCTAGACTCACAGGAGAACGACCATAAGGTGCCCGAGGCAGCAATAGACCCTTGGAGACAAGTCGGCTGCAGGTCGATGTATTGAATCTCGACTCAATTTGTGTGCTCCATCGTCATTAGGAGGCCCTGAACGTTACAATTAACTATGAGTTTTGCGTCGGATTCGAAAATGTTGACTCACAGGGGAACGACCATAAGGTGCCCGAGGCAGCAATAGACCCTTGGAGACAAGTCGGCTGGAGGACGATGTATTGAATCTCGACGCAATTTGAGTGTTCTATCGTCATTAGGTCGTCCTGAACGTTATAATGAACTATCAGTTTTGCGTCGGATTCGAAAATCTAGACTCACAGGATAACGACCATAAGGTGCCCGAGGCAGCAATAGACCCTTGGAGACAAGTCGGCTGGAGGTCGATGTATTGAATCTCGACTCAATTTGTGTGCTCCATCGTCATTAGGGGCCCTGAACGTTACAATTAACTATGAGTTCTGCATCAGATTCGAAAACGTAGAATCACCGGAGACGGACCATGTGGTGCCCGAGGCAGCGATATCCCCTTGGAGACAAGTCGGCTGGAGGCCGATGTATTGAATCTCGACGCAATTTGAGTGTTCCATCGTCTTTAGAAGGCCCTGAACGTTACAATTAACTATCATTTTTGCGTCTTATTCGAAAATCTAGACTCACAGGAGGACGACCATAAGGTGCCCGAGGCAGCAATAGACCCTTGGAGACAAGTCGGCTGGAGGTCGATGTATTGAATCTCGACTCAATTTGTGTGCTCCATCGTCATTAGGAAGCCCTGAACGTTACAATTAAATATGAGTTTTGCGTCGGATTCTAAAACGTATAATCACCGGAGACGGACCATGTGGTGCCCGAGGCAGCGATATCCCCTTGGAGCCAACACGGCTGGAGATCGATGTATTGAATATCGACGCAATTTGAGTGTCCCATCGTCATTAGAAGGCCCTGAACGTTACAATTAACTATCATTTTTGCGTCGGATTCGAAAATCTAGACTCACAGGAGAAGGATCATATGGTGCCCGAGACAGCAATATCCCCTTGGAGACAAGTCCGCTGGAGGCCGATGTATTGAATCTCGACGCAATTTGAGTGCTCCATCGTCATTAGGAGGCCCTGAACCTTACAATTAACTATCAGTTTCGCGTCTGATTCGAAAATCTAGACTCGCAGGAGACGGACCACATGGAGCCCGAGGCAGCAATATCCCCTTGTAGACAAGACGGCTGGAGGAAGATGTATTGACTCTCGACGCTATTTGAGTGTTCCATCGTCTTTAGGAGTCCCTGAACGTTACAATTAACTATCATTTTTGCGTCGGATTCGAAAATCTAGACTCACAGGAGAAGGATCATATGGTGCCCGAGACAGCAATATCCCCTTGGAGACAAGTCCGCTGGAGGCCGATGTATTGAATCTCGACCCAATTTGAGTGTTCCATCGTCATTAGAAGGCCCTGAACGTTACAATTAACTATCGTTTTTGCGTCGGATTCGAAAATCTATACTCACAGGAGAACGACCATAAGGTGCCCGATGCAGCAATATCCCCTTGGAGACAAGTCGGCTGGAGGTCGATGTATTGAATCTCGACGCAATTTGAGTGTTCCATCGTCATTACAAGGCCCTGAACGTTACAATTAACTATGAGTTTTGCGTCGGATTCTAAAACGTAGAATCAGCGGAGACAGACCATGTGTTGCCCGAGGCAGCGATATCCCCTTGGAGACAAGTCGGCTGGAGGCCGATGTATTGAATCTCGACGCAATTTGAGTGTTCCATCGTCATTAGGAGGCCCTGAATGTTACAATTAACTATCAGTTTTTCGTCGGATTCGAAAATCTAGACTCACAGCAGACGGACCATTCGGTGCCCGAGGCAGCAATTTCCCCTTGGAGACAAATCGGCTGGAGGACGATGTATTGAATCTCGACGCAATTTGAGTCTTCTATCGTCATTAGGTCGTCCTGAACGTTATAATGAACTATCAGTTTTGCATCGGATTCGATAATCTAAACTCACAGGAGAACGACCATAAGGTGCCCGAGGCAGCAACAGACCCTTGGAGACAAGTCGGCTGGAGGCCGATGTATTGAATCTCGACGCAATTTGAGTGTTCCATCGCCAATAGGAGGCCCTGAACGTTACAATTAACTATGAGTTTTGCGTCGGATTCGAAAACGTAGAATCACCGGAGACGGACCATGTGGTGCCCGAGGCAGCGATATCCCCTTGGAGACAAGTCGGCTGGAGGCCGATGTATTGAATCTCGACGCAATTTGAGTGTCCCATCGTCATTAGAAGGCCCTGAACGTTACAATTAACTATCATTTTTGCGTCGGATTCGAAAATCTAGACTCACAGGAGAAGGATCATATGGTACCCGAGACAGCAATATCCCCTTGGAGACAAGTCCGCTGGAGGCCGATGTATTGGATCTCGACGCAATTTGAGTATTCCACCGTCATTAGGAGGCCCTGAACCATACAATTAACTATCAGTTTCGCGTCGGATTCGAAAATCTAGACTCACAGGAGACGGACCACATGGAGCCCGAGGCAGCAATATCCCCTTGTAGACAAGTCGGCTGGAGGAAGATGTATTGACTCTCGACGCAATTTGAGTGTTCCATCGTCTTTAGGAGTCCCTGAACGTTGCAATTAACTATCATTTACGCGTCGGATTCGAAAATCTAGACTCACAGGAGAACGACCATAAGGTGCCCGAGGCAGCAATAGACCCTTGGAGACAAGTCGGCTGGAGGACGATGTATTGAATCTCGACGCAATTTGAGTGTTCCATCGGCATTAGGAGGCCCTGAACGTTACAATTAACTATCAATTCGCGTCTGATTCAAAAATCCAGACACACAGGAGACGGACCATTTGGTGCCCGAGGCAGCAATAGACCCTTGGAGACAAGTCGGCTGGAGGACGATGTATTGAATCTCGACGCAATTTGAGTGTCCCATCGTCATTACAAGGCCCTGAACGTTACAATTAACTATGAGTTTTGCGTCGGATACGGAAACGTAGAATCACCGGAGACGGACCATGTGGTGCCCGATGCAGCGATATCCCCTTGGAGACAAGTCGGCTGGAGGCCGATGTATTGAATCTCGACGCAATTTGAGTGTTCCATCGTCATTAGGAAGCCCTGAACGTTACAATTAACAATCAGTTTCGCGTCGGATTCGAAAATCTAGACTCACATGAGAGCGAACATAAGAGGCCGGAGGCAGTAATATCCCCATGGAGACAAGTCGGCTGGAGGACGATGTATTGAATCTCGACGCAATTTGAGTGTCCCATCGTCATTAGGAGGCCCTAAACGTTACAATTAACTATCATTTTTGCGTCGGATTCCATAATCTAAACTCACAGGAGAACGACCATAAGGTGCCCGAGGCAGCAACAGACCCTTGGAGACAAGTCGGCTGGAGGCCGATGTATTGAATCTCGACGCAATTTGAGTGTTCCATCGTCATTAGGAGGCCCTAAACCTTACAATTAACTATCAGTTTCGCGTCGGATTCGAAAATCTACTCACAGGAGAAGTTCATACGGTGCTCGAGACAGCAATATACCCCTTGGAGACAAATCGACTGGAGGCCGATGTATTGAATATCGACGCAATTTGAGTGTTCCATCGTCAATAGGAGTCCCTGAACGTTACAATTATCTATCATTTATGCGTCGGATTCGAAAATCTAGAAACACAGGAGAACGACCATAAGGTGCCCGAGGCAGCAATAGACCCTTGGAGACAAGTCGGCTGGAGGTCGATGTATTGAATCTCGACGCAATTTGAGTGTTCCATCGCCAATAGGAGGCCCTGAACGTTACAATTAACTATGAGTTTTGCGTCGGATTCGAAAACGTAGAATCACCGGAGACGGACCATGTGGTGCCCGAGGCAGCGATATCCCCTAGGAGACAAGTCGGCTGGAGGCCGATGTATTGAATCTCGACTCAATTTCTGTGCTCCATCGTCATTTGGAGGCCCTGATCGTTACAATTAACTATGAGTTTTGCGTCGGATTCGAAAACGTAGAATCACCGGAGACGGACCATGTGGTGCCCGAGGCAGCGATATCCCCTTGGAGACAAGTCGGCTGGAGGCCGATGTATTGAATGTCGACGCAATTTGAGTGTCCCATCGTCATTAGAAGGCCCTGAACGTTACAATTAACTATCATTTTTGCGTCGGATTCGAAAATCTAGACTCACAGGAGAAGGATCATATGGTGCCTGAGACAGCAATATCCCCTTGGAGACAAGTCCGCTGGAGGCCGATGTATTGAATCTCGACGCAATTTCAGTATTCCATCGTCATTAGGAGGCCCTGAACCTTTCAATTAACTATCAGTTTCGCGTCGGATTCGAAAATCTAGACTCACAGGAGACGGACCACATGGAGCCCGAGGCAGCAATATCCCCTTGTAGACAAGTCGGCTGGAGGAAGAAGTATTGACTCTCGACGCAATTTGAGTGTTCCATCGTCTTTAGGAGTCCCTGAACGTTACAATTAACTATCAGTTTTGCGTCGGATTCTAAAATGTTGACTCACAGGGGAACGACCATACGGTGCCCGAGGCAGCAATAGACCCTTGGAGACAAATCAGCTGGAGGACGATGTACTGAATCTGGACGCAATTTGAGTGTTCCATCGGCATTAGGAGGCCCTGAACGTTGCAATTCACTATCATTTTTGCGTCGGATCCGAAAATCTACTAACAGAAGAAGGATCATATGGTGCACGAGACTGCAATATCCCCTTGGATACAAGTCGACTGGAGGAAGATGTATTGACTCTCGACGCAATTTGAGTGTTTCATCGTCATTAAGAGGCCCTGAACCTTACAATTAACTATCAGTTTCGCGTCGGATTCAAAAATCCACACTCACAGGAGACGGACCATTTGGTGCCCGAGGCAGCAATATCCCCTTGTAGACAAGTCGGTTGGAGGAAGAAGTATTGACTCTCGATGCAATTTGAGTGTTCCATCGTCTTTAGGAGTCCCTGAACGTTACAATTAACTATCAGTTTTGCGTCGGATTCTAAAATGTTGACTCACAGGTGAACGACCATACGGTGCCCGAGGCAGCAATAGACCCTTTTTAGACAAGTCGGCTGGAGGTCGATGTATTGAATCTCGACGCAATTTGAGTGTTCCATCGGCATTAGGAGGCCCTGAACGTTACAATTAACTATCAATTCGCGTCGGATTCAAAAATCCAGACTCACAGGAGACGGACCATTTGGTGCCCGAGGCAGCAATAGACCCTTGGAGACAAGTCGGCTGGAGGGCGATGTATTGAATCTCGACGCAATTTGAGTGTCCCATCGTCATTAGGAGGCCCTGAACGTTACAATTAACTATCAGTTTCGCGTCGGATTCAAAAATCGACACTCACAGGAGACGGACCATTTGGTGCCCGAGGCAGCAATATCCCCTTGTAGACAAGTCGGCTGGAGGAAGAAGTATTGACTCTCGACGCAATTTGAGTGTTCCATCGTCTTTAGGAGTCCCTGAACGTTACAATTAACTATCAGTTTTGCGTCGGATTCTAAAATGTTGACTCACAGGGGAACGACCATACGGTGCCCGAGGCAGCAATAGACCCTTGGAGACAAATCAGCTGGAGGACGATGTACTGAATCTGGACGCAATTTGAGTGTTCCATCGGCATTAGGAGGCCCTGAACGTTGCAATTCACTATCATTTTTGCGTCGGATCCGAAAATCTACTAACAGAAGAAGGATCATATGGTGCACGAGACTGCAATATCCCCTTGGATACAAGTCGACTGGAGGAAGATGTATTGACTCTCGACGCAATTTGAGTGTTTCATCGTCATTAAGAGGCCCTGAACCTTACAATTAACTATCAGTTTCGCGTCGGATTCAAAAATCCACACTCACAGGAGACGGACCATTTGGTGCCCGAGGCAGCAATATCCCCTTGTAGACAAGTCGGTTGGAGGAAGAAGTATTGACTCTCGATGCAATTTGAGTGTTCCATCGTCTTTAGGAGTCCCTGAACGTTACAATTAACTATCAGTTTTGCGTCGGATTCTAAAATGTTGACTCACAGGTGAACGACCATACGGTGCCCGAGGCAGCAATAGACCCTTGGAGTCAAGTCGGCTGGAGGTCGATGTATTGAATCTCGACGCAATTTGAGTGTTCCATCGCCAATAGGAGGCCCTGAACGTTACAATTAACTATGAGTTTTGCGTCGGATTCAAAAACGGAGACGGACCATGTGGTGCCTGAGGCAGCGATATCCCCTTGGAGACAAGTCGGCTGGAGGCCGATGTATTGAATCTCGACGCAATTCGAGTGTTCCATCGTCATTACAAGGCCCTGAACGTTGCAATTAACTATCATTTTTGCGTCGGATTCGAAAATCTAGACTCACAGGAGAACGACCATAAGGTGCCCGAGGCAGCAATAGACCCTTGGAGACAAGTCGGCTGGAGGCCGATGTATTGAATCTCGACGCAATTTGAGTGTTCCATCGTCATTACAAGGACCTGAAAGTTACAATTAACTATCATTTTTGCGTCGGATTCGAAAATCTAGACTCACAGGAGAACGACCATAAGGTGCCCGAGGCAGCAATAGACCCTTTGAGACAAGTCGGCTGGAGGCCGATGTATTGAATCTCGACGCAATTTCACTGTTCCATCGCCAATAGGAGGCCCTGAACGTTACAATTAACTATGAGTTTTGCGTCGGATTCGAAAACGTAGAATCACCTTAGACAAACCATGTGGTGCCCGAGGCAGCGATATCCCCTGAACGTTACAATTAACTATCATTTTTGCGTCGGATTCGAAAATCTACTCACAGGAGAAGTTCATACGGTGCACGAGACTGCAATATCCCCTTGGATACAAGTCGACTGGAGATCGATGTATTGAGTCTCGACGCAATTTGAGTGTTCCATCGCCAATAGGAGGCCCTGAACGTTACAATTAACTATGAGTTTTGCGTCGGATTCAAAAGGTAGAATCACCGGAGACGGACTATGTGGTGCCCGAGGCAGCGATATCCCCTTGGAGATAAGTCGGCTGGAGGCCGATGTATTGAATCTCGACGCAATTTGAGTGTTCCATCGGCATTAGGAGGCCCTGAACGTTACAGTTAACTATCAATTTAGCGTCGGATTCGAAAATCTACTAACAGGAGAAGGATCATATGGTGCACGAGACTGCATTATCCCCTTGGATACACGTCCGCTGGAGGACGATGTATTGAATCGCGACGCAATTTGAGTGTTCCATCGCCAATAGGAGGCCCTGAACGTTACAATTAACTATGAGTTTTGCGTCGGATTCGAAAACGTAGAATCACCGGAGACGGACCATGTGGTGCCCGAGGCAGCGATATCCCCTTGGAGACAAGTCGGCTCGAGGACGATGTATTGAATCTCGACGCAATTTGAGTGATCCATCGTCATTACAAGGCCCTGAACGTTACTATTCACTATCATTTTAGCGTCGGATTCGAAAATCTACTCACAGGAGAAGTTCATACGGTGCTCGAGACAGCAAAATACCCCTTGGAGACAAATCGACTGGAGGCCCATGTATTGAATATCGACGCAATTTGAGTGTTCCATCGTCATTAGGAGGCGCTGAACGTTACAATTCACTATCATTTTTGCGTCGGATTCGAAAATCTAGACTCACAGGAGAAGGATCATAAGGTGCCAGAGACAGCAATATCCCCTAGGAGACAAGTCGGCTGGAGGATGATGTATTGGATCGCGACGCAATTAGAGTGTTCCATCGTCATTAAGAGGCCCTAAACGTTACAATTAACTATCATTTTTGCGTCGGATTCGATAATCTAAACTCACAGGAGAACGACCATAAGGTGCCCGAGGCAGCAACTGACCCTTGGAGACAAGTCGGCTGGAGGACGATATATTGAATCTCGACGCAATTTGAGAGTTCCATCGTCATTAGGAGGCCCTGAACGTTACAATTAACTATGAGTTTTCCGTCGGATTCGAAAATCTAGACTCACTGGAGAACGACCATAAGGTGCCCGAGGCAGCAATAGACCCTTGGAGACAAGTCGGCTGGAGGCCGATGTATTGAATCTCGACGCAAGTTGAGAGTTCCATCGTCATTAGGAGGCCCTGAACGTTACAATTAACTATCATTTTTGCGTCGGATTCGAAAATCTAGACTCACAGGAGAAGGATCATATGGTGCCCGAGACAGCAATATCCCCTTGTAGACAAGTCTGCTGGAGGTCGATGTATTGAATCTCGACGCAATTTGAGTGTTCCATCGTCATTAGGAGGCCCTAAACGTTACAATTAACTATCATTTTTTCGTCGGATTCGAATATCTAAACTCACAGGAGAACGACCATTTGGTGCCCGAGGCAGCAAAATACCCCTTGGAGACAAATCGACTGGAGGCCCATGTATTGAATATCGACGCAATTTGAGTGTTCCATCGTCATTAGGAGGCCCTGAACGTTACAGATAACTATCATTTTAGCGTCGGGTCCGAAAATCTACTAACAGGAGAAGTATCATATGGTGCACGAGACTGCATTATCCCCTTGGATACAAGTCCGCTGGAGGACGATGTATTGAATCGCGACGCAATTTGAGTGTTCCAGCGCCAATAGGAGGCCCTGAACGTTACAATTAACTATGAGTTTTGCGTCGGATTCGAAAACGTAGAATCACCGGAGACGGACCATGTGGTGCCCGAGGCACCGATATCCCCTTGGAGACAAGTCGGCTGGAGGACGATGTATTGAATCTCGAAGCAATTTGAGTGTTCCATCGTCATTACAAGGCCCTGAACGTTAGTATTCACTATCATTTTAGCGTCGGATTCGAAAGTCTACTCACAGGAGAAGTTCATACGGTGCTCGAGACAGCAATATACCCCTTGGAGACAAATCGACTGGAGGCCGATGTATTGAATATCGTCGCAATTTGTGTGTTCCATCGTCATTAGGTCACCCTGAACGTTACAATTAACTATCATTTTTGCGACGGATTCGAAAATCTAGACTCACAAGAGAACGACCATAAGGTGCCCGAGGCAGCAATAGACCCTTGGAGACAAGTCGGCTGGAGGTCGATGTATTGAATCTCGACGCAATTTGAGTGTTCCATCGCCAATAGGAGGCCCTGAACGTTACAAATAACTATGAGTTTTGCGTCGGATTCGAAAACGTAGAATCACCGGAGAGGGACCATGTGGTGCCCGAGGCAGCGATATCCCCTTGGAGACAAATCAGCTGGAGGACGATGTATTGAATCTCGACGCAATTTGAGTGTTCCATCGTCATTAGGAGTCCCTGAACGTAACTATTAACTATCATTTTTGCGTCGGATTCGAAAATCTAGACTCACAGGAGAACGACCATAAGATGCCCGAGGCATCAACAGACCCTTGGAGACAAGTTGGCTGGAGGCCGATGTATTGAATCTCGACGCAATTTGAGTGTTCCATCGTCATTAGGAGGCCCTAAACGTTACAATTATCTATCATTTATGCGCTGGATTCGAAAATCTAGACTCACAGGAGAACGACCATAAGGTGCCCGAGGCAGCAACAGACCCTTGGAGACAAGTCGGCTGGAGAACGATGTATTGAATCTCGACGCAATTTGAGTGTTCCATCGTCTTTAGGAGTCCCTGAACGTTGCAATTAACTATCATTTTTGCGTCGGATTCGAAAATCTAGACTTACAAGAGAACGACCATAAGGTGCCCGAGGCAGCGTTAGACCCTAGGAGACAAGTCGGCTGGAGGCCGATTTATTGAATCTCGACGCAATTTGAGTGTTCCATCGGCATTAGGAGGCCCTGAACGTTAAAATTAACTATCAATTCGCGTCGGATTCAAAAATCCAGACTCACAGGAGACGGACCATTTGGTGCCCGAGGCAGCAATAGACCCTTAAAGACATGTCGGCTGGAGGACGATGTATTGAATCTCGACGCAATTTTAGTGTCCCATCGTCATTAGGAGGCCCTAAACGTTACAATTAACTATCATTTTTGCGTCGGATTCGAAAATCTAGACTCACAGGAGAACGACCATAAGGTGCTCGAGGCAGCAATAGACCCTTGGAGACAAGTCGGCTGGAGGACGATGTATTGAATCTCGACGCAATTTGAGTGTCCCATCGTCATTAGGAGACCCTAAACGTTACAATTAACTATCATATTTGCGTCGGATTCGAAAATCTAGACTCACAGGAGAAGGACCATAAGGTGCCCGAGGCAGCAATAGACCCCTGGAGACAAGTCGGCTGGGTGACGATGTATTGAATCTCGACGCAATTTGAGTGTTCCGTCGGCATTAGGAGGCCCTGAACGTTACTATTAACTATCAGTTTTGCGTCGGATTCAAAAATCCAGACTCACAGGAGACGGACCATTTGGTGCCCGAGGCAGCAATATCCCCTTGTAGACAAGTCGGCTGGAGGAAGATGTATTGACTCTCGACGCAATTAGAGTGTTCCATCGTCTTTAGGAGTCCCTGAACGTTACAATTAACTATCAGTTTTGCGTCGGATTCTAAAATGTTGACTCACAGGGGAACGACCATACGGTGCCCGAGGCAGCAATAGACACTTGGAGACAAATCAGCTGGAGGACGATGTATTGAATCTGGACGCAATTTGAGTGTTCCATCGGCATTAGGAGGCCCTGAACGTTGCAATTCACTATCATTTTTGCGTCGGATCCGAAAATCTACTAACAGGAGAAGGATCATATGATGCACGAGACTGCAATAACCCCTTGGATACAAGTCGAGTGGAGGAAGATGTATTGACTCTCGACGCAATTTGAGTGTTCCATCGTCATTAAGAGGCCCTGAACCTTACAATTAACTATCAGTTTTGCGTCGGATTCTAAAATGTTGACTCACAGGGGAACGACCATAAGGTGCCCGAGGCAGCAATAGACCCTTGGAGACAAGTCGGCTGGAAGACGATGTATTGAATCTCGACGCAATTTGAGAGTTCCATCGTCATTAGGAGGCCCTGAACGTTACAATTAACAATCATTTTAGCGTCGGATTCGAAAATCAACTAACAGGAGAAGTTCATACGGTGCTCGAGGCGGCAATAGACCCTTGGAGACAAGTCGGCTGGAAACCGATGTAATGAATCTCGACGCAATTTGAGTGTTCCATCGTCATTAGGAGTCCCTGAACGTTACAAGTAACTATCATTTATGCGTCGGATTCGAAAATCTAGACTCACAGGAGAACGACCATAAGGTTCCCGAGGCAGCAATAGACCCTTGGAGACAAGTCGGCTGGAGGTCGATGTATTGAATCTCGACGCAATTTGAGTGTTCCATCGCCAATAGGAGGCCCTGAACGTTACAATTAACTATGAGTTTTGCGTCGGATTCAAAAACGTAGAATCACCGGAGACGGACCATGTGGTGCCCGAGGCAGCGATATCCCCTTGCAGACAAGTCGGCTGGAGGCCGATGTATTGAATCTCGACGCAATTTGAGTGCTCCATCGTCATTACAAGGCCCTGAACGTTACAATTAACTATCATTTTTGCGTCGGATTCGAAAATCTAGACTCACAGGAGAACGACCCTAAGGTGCCCGAGGCAGCATTAGACCCTTGGAGACAAGTCGGCTGGAGGCCGATGTATTGAATCTCGACGCAATTTGAGTGTTCCATCGGTATTAGGAGGCCCTGAACGTTACAATTAACTATCATTTTTGCGTCGGATTCGATAATCTAAACTCACAGGAGAACGACCATGAGGTGCACGAGGCAGCAATAGACCCTTGGAGACAAGTCGGCTGGAGGACGATGTATTGAATCTTCACGCAATTTGAGTGTTCTATCGTCATTACAAGGCCCTGAACGTTACAATTAACTATCATTTTTGCGTCGGATTCGAAAATCTAGACTCACAGGAGAATGACAAGAAGGTGCCCGAGGCAGCAACAGACCCTTGGAGACAAGTCGGCTGGAGGACGATGCATTGAATCTCCACGCAATTTGAGTGTTCCATCGTCATTACAAGGCCATGAACGTTACTATTCACTATCATTTTAGCCTCGGATTCGAAAATCTACTCACAGGAGAAATTCATACGGTGCTCGAGACAGCAATATACCCCTTGGAGACAAATCGACTGGAGGCCGATGTATTGAATATCGACGCAATTTGTGTGTTCCATCGTCATTAGGTCACCCTGAACGTTACAATTAACTATCATTTTTGCGACGGATTCGAAAATCTAGACTCACAAGAGAACGACCATAAGGTGCCCGAGGCAGCAATAGACCCTTGGAGACAAGTCGGCTGGAGGCCGATGTATTGAATCTCGACGCAATTTGAGTGTTCCATCGTCATTAGGAGGCCCTGAACGTTACAATTAACAATCATTTTAGCGTCGGATTCGAAAATCTACTCACAGGAGAAGTTCATACGGTGCTCGAGACAGCTATATACCCCTTGGAGACAAATCGACTGGAGGCCGATGTATTGAATATCGACGCAATTTGAGTGTTCCATCGTCATTAGGTCGCCCTGAACGTTACAATTAACTATCTTTTTTGCGTCGGATTCGAAAATCTAGACTCACAAGAAAACGACCATAAGGTGCCCGAGGCAGCAATAGACCCTTGGAGACAAGTCGGCTGGAGGTCGATGTATTGAATCTCGACGCAATTTGAGTGTTCCATCGCCAATAGGAGGCCCTGAACGTTACAATTAACTATGAGTTTTGCGTCGGATTCGAAAACGTAGAATCACCGGAGACGGACCATGTGGTGCCCGAGGCAGCGATATCCCCTTGGAGACAAATCAGCTGGAGGCCGATGTATTGAATATCGACGCAATTTGAGTGTTCCATCGGCATTAGGAGGCCCTGAACGTTACAGTTAACTATCATTTTAGCGTCGGATTCGAAAATCTACTAACAGGAGAAGGATCATATGGTGCACGAGACTGCAATATCCCCTTGGATACAAGTCCGCTGGAGGACGATGTATTGAATCGCGACGCAATTTCAGTGTTCCATCGCCAATAGGAGGCCCTGAACGTTAGAATTAACTATGAGTTTTGCGTCGGATTCGAAAACGTAGAATCACCGGAGACGGACCATGTGGTGCCCGAGGCAGCGATAGCCCCTTGGAGAAAGTCGGCTGGAGGACGATGAATTGAATCTGGACGCAATTTGAGTGTTCCATCGTCATTACAACTGCCTGAGCGTTACTATTCACTATCATTTTAGCGTCGGATTCGAAAATCTACTCACAGGAGAAGTTCATACGGTGCTCGAGACAGAAATATACCCCTTGTAGACAAGTCGACTGGAGGTCAATGTATTGACTCTCGACGCAATTTGAGTGTTCCATCGTCTTTAGGAGTCCCTGAACGTTACAATTAACTATCATTTATGCGTCGGATTCGAAAAACTAGACTCACAGGAGAACGACCATAAGGTGCCCGAGGCAGCAACAGACCCTTGGAGACAAGTCGGCTGGAGGCCGATGTATTGAATCTCGACGCAATTTGAGTGTTCCATCGTCATTACAAGGCCCTGAACGTTACAATTAACTATGAGTTTTGCGTCGGATTCGAAAATCTAGACTCACAGGAGACGGACCAGATGGAGCCCGAGGCAGCAATATCCCCTTGGAGACAAGTCGGCTGGAGGTCGATGGATTGAATCTCGAATCTATTTGAGTGTTCCATCGTCATTAGGTGGCCCTGAAAGTTCCAATTAACAATCAGTTTTGCGTCGGGTTCGAAAATCTAGACTCACAGCAGAACGATCACAAGGTGCCCGTGGCAGCTATTGACCCTTGGAGACAAGTCGGTTGGAAGACGATGTATTGGATCACGACGCAAAATGAGTGTTCCATCGTCATTAGGAGGCCCTGAATGTTACAATTAACTATCAGTTTTTCGTCGGATTCGAAAATCTAGACTCACTGGAGACGGACCATAAGGTGCCCGATGCAGCAATATCCCCTTGGAGACCAGTCCGCTGGAGGACGATGTATTGAATCTCGACGCAATTTGAGAGTTCCATCGTCATTAGGAGGCCCTGAACGTTACAATTAACAATTAGTTTCGCGTCGGATTCGAAAATCTAGACTCACAGGAGAACGACCATAAGGTGCCCGAGGCAGCAATAGACCCTTGGAGACAAGTCGGCTGGAGGCTGATGTATTGAATCTCGACGCAATTTGAGTGTTCCATCGTCATTACAAGGACCTGAACGTTACAATTAACTAACATTTATGCGTCGGATTCGAAAATCTATACTCACAGGAGAACGACCATAAGGTGCCCGAGGCAGCAATAGACCCTTGGAGACAAGTCGGCTGGAGGCCGATGTATTGAATCTCGACGCAAATTGAGTGTTCCATCGTCATTAGGAGGCCCTAAACGTTGCAATTAACTATCAGTTTCGCGTCGGATTCGAAAATCTAGACTCACAGGAGAACGACCACAAGGTGCCCGAGGCAGCAATAGACCCTTGGAGACAAGTCGGCTGGAGGACGATGTATTGTATCTCGACGCAATTTGAGTGTTCCATCGTCTTTAGGAGTCCCTGAACGTTACAATTAACTATCATTTTTGCGTCAGATTCAATAATCTAAACTTACAGGAGAACGACCATACGGTGCCCGAGGCAGCATTAGACCCTTGGAGACAAGTCGGCTGGAGGACGATGTATTGAATCTCGACGCAATTTGAGTGTTCCATCGTCATTAGGATTCCCTAAACGTTACAATTAACTATCATTTTTGCGTCGGATTCGATAATCTACTAACGGGAGAAGGATCATATGGTGCACGAGACTCCAATATCCCCTTGGATACAAGTCGACCGGAGGTCGATGTATTGACTCTCGACGCAATTTGAGTGTTCCATCGGCATTAGGAGGCCCTGAACGTTACAATTAACTATGAGTTTTGCGTCGGATTCGAAAATCTAGACTCACAGGAGAACGACCATAAGATGCTCGAGGCAGCAATAGACCCTTGGAGACAAGTCGGCTGGAAACCGATGTATTGATTCTTGACCCACTTTGAGTGTTCCATCGTCATTAGGAGGCCCTGAACGTTACAATTCACTATCATTTTTGCGACGGATTCGAAAATCTAGACTCACAGGAGAAGGACCATGTGGTGCCCGAGGCAGCGATATCCCCTTAAAGACAAGTCGGCTGGAGGCCGATGTATTGAAACTCGACGCAATTTGAGTGTTCCATCGTCACTACAAGGCCCTGAACGTTACAATTAACTATCATTTATTCGTCGGATTCGAAAATCTAGACTCACAGGAGAACAACCATAAGGTGCCCGAGGCAGCAATAGACCCTTGGAGACATGTCGGCAGGAAACCGATGTATTGATTCTTGACGCAATTTGAGTGTTCCATCGTCATTAGGAGGCCCTGAACGTTACAATTAACTATGAGTTTTGCGTCGGATTCGAAAATCTAGACTCACAGGAGAACGACCATAAGGTGCCCGAGGCAGCAATAGACCCTTGGAGACAAGTCGGCTGGAGGCCGATGTATTGAATCTCGACGCAATTTGAGTGTTCCATCGTCATTAGGAGGCCCTGAACCTTACAATTAACTATCAGTTTCGCGTCGGATTCGAAAATCTAGACTCACAGGAGACGCACCACATGGAGCCCGAGGCAGCAATATCCCCTTGTAGACAAGTCGGCAGGAGGAAGATATATTGACTCTCGACGCAATTTGAGTGTTCCATCGGCATTAGGAGGCCCTGAACGTTACAGTTAACTATCATTTTTGCGTCGGATTCGAAAATCTAGACTTACAAGAGAACGACCATAAGGTGCCCGAGACAGCAATAGACCCTTGGAGACAAGTCGGCTGGAGGCCGATGTATTGAATCTCGACGCAATTTGAGTGTTCCATCGTCATTACAAGGCCGTGAACGTTACAATTAACTATCATTTTTGCGTCGGATTCTAAAATGTTGACTCACAGGGGAACGACGATACGGTGCCCGAGGCAGCAATAGACCCTTGGAGACAATCGGCTGGAGGAGGATGTATTGAATCTCGACTTAATTTGTGTGCTCCATCGCCATTAGGAGGCCCTGAACGTTACAATTAAATATGAGTTTCGCGTCGGATTTGAAAATCTAGACTTACAAGAGAACGACCATAAGGTGCACGAGGCAGCATTAGACCCTTGGAGACACGTCGGCTGAAGGACGATGTATTGAATGTCGAGGCAATTTGAAGGTTCCATCGTCATTAGGAAGCCCTGAACGTTACAATTAACAATCAGTTTCGCGTCGGATTCGAAAATCTAGACTCACATGAGAGCGAACATAAGAGGCCGGAGGCAGTAATATCCCCATGGAGACAAGTCGGCTGGAGGACGATGTATTGATTCTCGACGCAATTTGACTGTCCCATCGTCTTTAGGAGGCCCTGAAAAATACAATTAACTATCATTTTTGCGACGGATTCGAAAATCTGGACTCACTGGAGAACGACCATAAGGTGCCCGAGTCAGCAATATCCCCTTGGAGACAAATCGGCTGGAGGACGATGTATTGAATCTCGACGCAATTTGAGTCTTCTATCGTCATTAGGAGGCGCTGAACGTTACAATTCACTATCATTTTTGCGTCGGATTCGAAAATCTGGACTCACAGGAGAAGGATCATATGGTGCCCGAGACAGCAATATCCCCTTGGATACAAGTCGAGTGGAGGTCGATGTATTGACTCTCGACGCAATTTGAGTGTTCCATCGTCTTTAGGAGTCCCTGAACGTTACAATTCACTATCATTTTTGCGTCGGATTCGAAAATGTAGACTCACAGGAGAAGGATCATATTGTGTCAGACAGCAATATCCCCTTGGTGACATGTCGGCTGGAGGACGATGTATTGAATCTCGACGCAATTTGAGTGTCCCATCGTCATTAGGAGGCCCTAAACGTTACAATTAACTATCATTCTTGCGTCGGATTCGATAATCTAAACTCACAGGAGAACGACCATAAGGTGCCCGAGGCAGCAACAGACCCGTGGAGACAAGTCGGCTGGAGGCCGATGTATTGAATCTCGACGCAATTTGAGTGTTCCATCGTCATTACAAGGCCCTGAATGTTACAATTAACTATCAGTTTCGCGTCGGATTCGAAAATCTAGACTCACAGGAGAACGACCATAAGGTGCCCGAGGCAGCAATAGACCCTTGGAGACAAGTCGGCTGGAGGCCGATGTATTGAATCTCGACGCAATTTGAGTGTTCCATCGGCATTAGGAGGCCCTGAACGTTACAGTTAACTAGCATTTTAGCGTCGGATTCGAAAATCCACTAACAGGAGTAGGATCATATGGTGCACAAGACAGCAATATCCCCTTGGAGACAAGTCCGCTGGAGGCCGATGTATTGAATCTCGACGCAATTTGAGTGTTCCAGCGTCATTAGGAGGCCCTGAACCTTACAATTAACTATCAGTTTCGCGTCGGATTCGAAAATCTAGACTCACGTGAGAGCGAACATAAGAGGCCGGAGGCAGTAATATCCCCATGGAGACAAGTCGGCTGGAGGACGATGTATTGAATCTCGACGCAATTTGAGTGTCCCATCGTCATTAGGAGGCCCTGAACGTTACAATTAACTATGAGTTTTGCGTCGGATTCGAAAACGTAGAATCACCGGAGACGGACCATATGGTGCCCGAGGCAGCGATATCCCCTTGGAGACAAGTCGACTGGGGGACGATGTAGTGAATCTCGACGCAATTTGAGTGTTCCTTCGTCATTAGGAGGCGCTGAACGTTACAATTCACTATCATTTTTGCGTCGGATTCGAAAATTTAGACTCACAGGAGAAGGATCATATTGTGCCCGAGACAGCAATATCCCCTTGGAGACAAGTCGGCTGGAGGCCGATGTATTGAATCTCGACGCAATTTGAGTGTTCCATCGTCATTAGGAAGCCCTGAACGTTACAATTAACTATCAGTTTCGCGTCGGATTCAAAAATCCAGACTCACAGCAGACGGACCATTGGTGCCCGAGGCAGCAATATCCCCTTGGAGACAAATCAGCTGGAGGACGATGTATTGAATCTCGACGGAATTTGAGAGTTCTATCGTCATCAGGAGGCGCTGAACGTTACTTTTCACTATCATTTTTGCGTCGGATTCGAAAATCTAGACTCACAATAGAAACATCATATGGTGCCCGAGGCAGCAATATCCCCTTGTAGACAAGTCGGCTGGAGGAAGATGTATCGACTCTCGACGCAATTTGAGTGTTCCATCATCATTAAGAGGCCCTGAGCATTACATTTAACTATCAGTTTTGCGTCGGATTCTAAAATCTAGACTCACAGGAGAACGACCATACGGTGCCCGAGGCAGCAATAGACCCTTGGAGACAAGTCGGCTGGAGGACGATGTATTGAATCTCGACGCAATTTGAGTGTTCCATCGGCATTAGCAGGCCCTGAACGTTACAGTTAACTAGCATTTTAGCGTCGGATTCGAAAATCCACTAACAGGAGAAGGATCATATGGTGCACGAGACTGCAATATCCCCTTGGATACAAGTCGACTGGAGGTCGATGTATTGACTCTCGACGCAATTTGAGTGTTCCATCGTCTTTAGGAGTCCCTGAACGTTACAATTAACTATCATTTTTGCGTCGGATTCGAAAATCTAGACTCACAGGGGAACGACCATAAGGTGTCCGAGGCAGCAATAGACCCTTGGAGACAAGTCGGCTGGAGGACGATGTATTGAATCTCGACGCAATTTGAGAGTTCCATCGTCAATAGGAGGCGCTGAACGTTACAATTCACTATCATTTTTGCGTCGGATTCGAAAATCTAGACTCACAGGAGAAGGATCATATTGTGCTCGAGACAGCAATATCCCCTTGGAGACAAGTCGGCTGGAGGACGATGTATTGAATCTCGACGCAATTTGAGTGTCCCATCGTCATTAGGAGGCCCTGAACGTTACAATTAACTATGAGTTTTGCGTCGGATTCGAAAACGTAGAATCACCGGAGACGGACCATGTGGTGCCCGAGACAGCAATATCCCCTTGGAGACAAGTCGGCTGGAGGCCGATGTATTGAATCTCGACGCAATTTGAGTGTTCCATCGTCATTAGGAAGCCCTGAACGTTACAATTAACTATCAGTTTCGCGTCGGATTCAAAAATCCAGACTCACAGCAGACGGACCATTTGGTGCCCGAGGCAGCAATATCCCCTTGGAGACAAATCAGCTGGAGGACGATGTATTGAATCTCGACGGAATTTGAGAGTTCTATCGTCATCAGGAGGCGCTGAACGTTACTTTTCACTATCATTTTTGCGTCGGATTCGAAAATCTAGACTCACAATAGAAACATCATATGGTGCCCGAGGCAGCAATATCCCCTTGTAGACAAGTCGGCTGGAGGAAGATGTATTGACTCTCGACGCAATTTGAGTGTTCCATCATCATTAAGAGGCCCTGAGCATTACATTTAACTATCAGTTTTGCGTCGGATTCTAAAATCTAGACTCACAGGAGAACGACCATACGGTGCCCGAGGCAGCAATAGACCCTTGGAGAGAAGTCGGCTGGAGGACGATGTATTGAATCTCGACGCAATTTGAGTGTTCCATCGTCATTAGGAGGCCCTGAACGTTACAATTAACTATCATTTTTGCGTCGGATTCGATAATCTAAACTTACAGGAGAACGACCATAAGGTGCCCGAGGCAGCAATAGACCCTTGGAGACAAGTCGGCTGGAAGCCGATGTATTGAATCTCGACGCAATTTGAGTGTTCCATCGGCATTAGGAGGCCCTGAACGTTACAGTTAACTAGCATTTTAGCGTCGGATTCGAAAATCCACTAACAGGAGAAGGATCATATGGTGCACGAGACTGCAATGTCCCCTTGGATACAAGTCGACTGGAGGACGATGTATTGACTCTCGACGCAATTTGAGTGGTCCATCGTCATTAGGAGGCCCTGAACCTTACAACTAACTATCAGTTTCGCGTCGGATTCGAAAATTTAAACTCACAGGAGAACGACCATAAGGTGCCCGAGGCAGCTACAGACCCTTGGAGACAAATCAGCTGGAGGACGACGTATTGAATCTCGACGCAATTTGAGAGTTCTATCGTCATCAGGAGGCACTGAACGTTACTATTCACTATCATTTTTGCGTCTGATTCGAAAATCTAGACTCACAGGAGAAGGATCATATGGTGCCCGAGACAGCAATATCCCCTTGGATACAAGTCGAGTGGAGGTCGATGTATTGACTCTCGACGCAATTTGAGTGTTGCATCGTCTTTAGGAGTCCCTAAACGTTACAATTAACTATCATTTATGCGTCGGATTCGAAAATCTAGACTCACAGGAGAACGACCGTAAGGTGCCCGAGGCAGCATTAGACCCTTGGAGACAAGTCGGCTGGAGGACGATGTATTGGATCGCGACGCAATTTGAGTGTTCCATCGTCATTAGGAGGCCCTGAATGTTACAATTAACTATCAGATTTTCGTCGGATTCGAAAATCTAGACTCACAGCAGACGGACCATTTGGTGCCCGAGGCAGCAATATCCCGTTGGAGACAAATCGGCTGGAGGACGATGTATTGAATCTCGACGCAATTTGAATCTTCTATCGTCATTAGGAGGCGCTGAACGTTACAATTCACTATCATATTTGCGTCGGATTCGAAAATCTAGACTCACAGGAGAAGGACTATGTGGTGCCCGAGGCAGCGATATCCCCTTGGAGACAAGTCGGCTGGAGGCCGATGTATTGAATCTCGACGCAATTTGAGTTTTCCATCGTCATTAGAAGGCCCTGAACGTTACAATTAACTATCATTTTTGCGTCGGATTCGAAAATCTAGACTCACAGGGGAACGACCATAAGGTGCCCGAGGCAGCAATAGACCCTTGGAGACAGGTCGGCTGGAGGACGATGTATTGAATCTCGACGCAATTTGAGAGTTCCATCGTCAATAGGAGGCGCTGAACGTTACAATTCACTATCATTTTTGCGTCGGATTCGAAAATCTAGACTTACAGGAGAAGGATCATATTGTGCCCGAGACAGCAATATCCCCTTGGAGACAAGTCGGCTGGAGGACGATGTATTGAATCTCGACGCAATTTGAGTGTCCCATCGTCATTAGGATGCCCTGAACGTTACAATTAACTATGAGTTTTGCGTCGGATTCGAAAACGTAGAATCACCGGAGACGGACCATGTGGTGCCCGAGGCAGCGATATCCCCTTGGAGACAAGTCGACTGGAGGACGATGTAGTGAATCTCGACGCAATTTGAGTGTTCCTTCGTCATTAGGAGGCGCTGAACGTTACAATTCACTATCATTTTAGCGTCGGATTCGAAAATCTAGACTCACAGGAGAAGGATCATATTGTGCCCGAGACAGCAATATCCCCTTGGAGACAAGGCGGCTGGAGGCCGATGTATTGAATCTCGACGCAATTTGAGTGTTCCATCGTCATTAGGAAGCCCTGAACGTTACAATTAACTATCAGTTTCGCGTCGGATTCAAAAATCCAGACTCACAGCAGACGGACCATTTGGTGCCCGAGGCAGCAATATCCCCTTGGAGACAAATCAGCTGGAGGACGATGTATTGAATCTCGACGGAATTTGAGAGTTCTATCGTCATCAGGAGGCGCTGAACGTTACTTTTCACTATCATTTTTGCGTCGGATTCGAAAATCTAGACTCACAATAGAAACATCATATGGTGCCCGAGGCAGCAATATCCCCTTGTAGACAAGTCGGCTGGAGGAAGATGTATTGACTCTCGACGCAATTTGAGTGTTCCATCATCATTAAGAGGCCCTGAGCATTACATTTAACTATCAGTTTTGCGTCGGATTCTAAAATCTAGACTCACAGGAGAACGACCATACGGTGCCCGAGGCAGCAATAGACCCTTGGAGACAAGTCGGCTGGAGGACGATGTATTGAATCTCGACGCAATTTGAGTGTTCCATCGTCATTAGGAGGCCCTGAACGTTACAATTAACTATCATTTTTGCGTCGGATTCGATAATCTAAACTCACAGGAGAACGACCATAAGGTGCCCGAGGCAGCAATAGACCCTTGGAGACAAGTCGGCTGGAAGCCGATGTATTGAATCTCGACGCAATTTGAGTGTTCCATCGGCATTAGGAGGCCCTGAACGTTACAGTTAACTAGCATTTTAGCGTCGAATTCGAAAATCCACTAACAGGAGAAGGATCATATGGTGCACGAGACTGCAATATCCCCTTGGATACAAGTCGACTGGAGGTCGATGTATTGACTCTCGACGCAATTTGAGTGGTCCATCGTCATTAGGAGGCCCTGAACCTTACAACTAACTATCAGTTTCGCGTCGGATTCGAAAATTTAAACTCACAGGAGAACGACCATAAGGTGCCCGAGGCAGCTACAGACCCTTGGAGACAAATCAGCTGGAGGACGACGTATTGAATCTCGACGCAATTTGAGAGTTCTATCGTCATCAGGAGGCACTGAACGTTACTATTCACTATCATTTTTGCGTCTGATTCGAAAATCTAGACTCACAGGAGAAGGATCATTTGGTGCCCGAGACAGCAATATGCCCTTGGATACAAGTCGAGTCGAGGTCGATGTATTGACTCTCGACGCAATTTGAGTGTTCCATCGTCTTTAGGAGTCCCTGAACGTTACAATTAACTATCATTTATGCGTCGGATTCGAAAATCTAGACTCACAGGAGAACGACCATAAGGTGCCCGAGGCAGCATTAGACCCTTGGAGACAAGTCGGCTGGAGGTCGATGTATTGGATCGCGACGCAATTTGAGTGTTCCATCGTCATTAGGAGGCCCTGAATGTTACAATTAACTATCAGATTTTCGTCGGATTCGAAAATCTAGACTCACAGCAGACGGACCATTTGGTGCCCGAGGCAGCAATTTCCCGTTGGAGACAAATCGGCTGGAGGACGATGTATTGAATCTCGACGCAATTTGAGTCTTCTATCGTCATTAGGAGGCGCTGAACGTTACAATTCACTATCATATTTGCGTCGGATTCGAAAATCTAGACTCACAGGAGAAGGACTATGTGGTGCCCGAGGCAGCGATATCCCCTTGGAGACAAGTCGGCTGGAGGCCGATGTATTGAATCTCGACGCAATTTGAGAGTTCCATCGTCAATAGGAGGCGCTGAACGTTACAATTCACTATCATTTTTGCGTCGGATTCGAAAATCTAGACTCACAGGAGAAGGATCATATTGTGCCAGAGACAGCAATATCCCCATGGAGACAAGTCGGCTGGAGGACGATGTATTGAATCTCGACGCAATTTGAGTGTCCCATCGTCATTAGGATGCCCTGAACGTTACAATTAACTATGAGTTTTGCGTCGGATTCGAAAACGTAGAATCACCGGAGACGGACCATGTGGTGCCCGAGGCAGCGATATCCCCTTGGAGACAAGTCGACTGGAGGACGATGTAGTGAATCTCGACGCAATTTGAGTGTTCCTTCGTCATTAGGAGGCGCTGAACGTTACAATTCACCATCATTTTTGCGTCGGATTCGAAAATCTAGACTCACAGGAGAAGGATCATATTGTGCCCGAGACAGCAATATCCCCTTGGAGACAAGTCGGCTGGAGGCCGATGTATTGAATCTCGACGCAATTTGAGTGTTCCATCGTCATTAGGAAGCCCTGAACGTTACAATTAACTATCAGTTTCGCGTCGGATTCAAAAATCCAGACTCACAGCAGACGGACCATTTGGTGCCCGAGGCAGCAATATCCCCTTGGAGACAAATCAGCTGGAGGACGATGTATTGAATCTCGACGGAATTTGAGAGTTCTATCGTCATCAGGAGGCGCTGAACGTTACTTTTCACTATCATTTTTGCGTCGGATTCGAAAATCTAGACTCACAATAGAAACATCATATGGTGCCCGAGGCAGCAATATCCCCTTGTAGACAAGTCGGCTGGAGGAAGATGTATTGACTCTCGACGCAATTTGAGTGTTCCATCATCATTAAGAGGCCCTGAGCATTACATTTAACTATCAGTTTTGCGTCGGATTCTAAAATCTAGACTCACAGGAGAACGACCATACGGTGCCCGAGGCAGCAATAGACCCTTGGAGACAAGTCGGCTGGAGGACGATGTATTGAATCTCGACGCAATTTGAGTGTTCCATCGTCATTAGGAGGCCCTGAACGTTACAATTAACTATCATTTTTGCGTCGGATTCGATAATCTAAACTCACAGGAGAACGACCATAAGGTGCCCGAGGCAGCAATAGACCCTTGGAGACAAGTCGGCTGGAAGCCGATGTATTGAATCTCGACGCTATTTGAGTGTTCCATCATCATAAGGAGGCCCTGAACGTTACAGTTAACTAGCATTTTAGCGTCGGATTCGAAAATCCACTAACAGGAGAAGGATCATATGGTGCACGAGACTGCAATATCCCCTTGGATACAAGTCGACTGGAGGTCGATGTATTGACTCTCGACGCAATTTGAGTGGTCCATCGTCATTAGGAGGCCCTGAACCTTACAACTAACTATCAGTTTCGCGTCGGATTCGAAAATTTAAACTCACAGGAGAACGACCATAAGGTGCCCGAGGCAGCTACAGACCCTTGGAGACAAATCAGCTGGAGGACGACGTATTGAATCTCGACGCAATTTGAGAGTTCTATCGTCATCAGGAGGCACTGAACGTTACTATTCACTATCATTTTTGCGTCTGATTCGAAAATCTAGACTCACAGGAGAAGGATCATATGGTGCCCGAGACAGCAATATCCCCTTGGATACAAGTCGAGTGGAGGTCGATGTATTGACTCTCGACGCAATTTGAGTGTTCCATCGTCTTTAGGAGTCCCTGAACGTTACAATTAACTATCATTTATGCGTCGGATTCGAAAATCTAGACTCACAGGAGAACGACCATAAGGTGCCCGAGGCAGCATTAGACCCTTGGAGACAAGTCGGCTGGAGGACGATGTATTGGATCGCGACGCAATTTGAGTGTTCCATCGTCATTAGGAGGCCCTGAATGCTACAATTAATGATCAGATTTTCGTCGGATTCGAAAATCTAGACTCACAGCAGACGGACCATTTGGTGCCCGAGGCAGCAATATCCCGTTGGAGACAAATCGGCTGGAGGACGATGTATTGAATCTCGACGCAATTTGAGTCTTCTATCGTCATTAGGAGGCGCTGAACGTTACAATTCACTACCATATTTGCGTCGGATTCGAAAATCTAGACTCACAGGAGAAGGACTATGTGGTGCCCGAGGCAGCGATATCCCCTTGGAGACAAGTCGGCTGGAGGCCGATGTATTGAATATCGACGCAATTTGAGTGTTCCATCGTCATTAGAAGGCCCTGAACGTTACAATTAACTATCATTTTTGCGTCGGATTCGAAAATCTAGACTCACAGGGGAACGACCATAAGGTGCCCGAGGCAGCAATAGACCCTTGGAGACAAGTCGGCTGGAGGACGATGTATTGAATCTCGACGCAATTTGAGAGTTCCATCGTCAATAGGAGGCGCTGAACGTTACAATTCACTATCATTTTTGCGTCGGATTCGAAAATCTAGACTCACAGGAGAAGGATCATATTGTGCCCGAGACAGCAATATCCCCTTGGAGACAAGTCGGCTGGAGGACGATGTATTGAATCTCGACGCAATTTGAGTGTTCCATCGTCATTAGGAGGCCCTGAACGTTACATGTAACTATCATTTTAGCGTCGGATTCGAAAATCTACTCACAGGAGAAGTTCATACGGTGCTCGAGGCAGCAATATACCCCTTGGAGACAAATCGACTGGAGGCCGATGTATTGAATATCGACGCAATTTGAGTGTTTCATCGTCATTAGGTCGCCTTGAACGTTATAATGAACTATCACTTTTTCGTCGGATTCGAAAATCTAGACTGACAGCAGACGGACCATTTGGTGCCCGAGGCAGCAATATCCGCTTGGAGACAAATCGGCTGGAGGACGATGTATTGAATCTCGACGCAATTTGAGTGTTCCATCGTCATTAGGTGGCCCTGAACGTTACAATTAACAATCTGTTTTGCGTCGGGTTCGAAAATCTAGACTCACAGCAGAACGATCACAAGGTGCCCGTGGCAGCTATTGACCCTTGGATACAAATCGGTTGGAGGACGATGTATTGGATCTCGATGCAATTTGAGAGTTCCATCGTCATTAGGAGGCCCTGAACGTTACAATTAACTATCATTTTTGCGTCGGATTCGAAAATCTAGACTTACAAGAGAACGACCATTAGGTGCCCGAAGCAGCATTAGACCCTTGGAGACAAGTCGGCTGGAGGACGATGTATTGAATCTAGACGCAATTTGAGTGTCCCATCGTCGTTAGGAGGCCCCAAACGTTACAATTAACTATCATTTTTGCGTCGGATTCGATAATCTAAACTCACAGGAGAACGACCATATGGTGCCCGAGGCAGCAACCGACCCTTGGAGACAAGTCGGCTGGAGGCCGATGTATTGAATCTCGACGCAATTTGAGTGTTCCATCGTCATTACAAGGCCCTGAACGTTACAATTAACTATCATTTTTGCGTCGGTTTCGAAAATCTAGGCTCACAGGAGAACGACCATAAGGTGCCCGAGGCAGCAATAGACCCTTGTAGACAAGTCGGCTGGAGGCCGATGTATTGAATCTCGACGCAATTTGAGAGTTCCATCGTCATTAGGAGGCCCTGAACGTTACAATTAACTATCATTTTTGCGTCGGATTCGAAAATCTAGACTTACAAGTGAACGACCATAAGGTGCCCGAGGCACCATTAGACCCTTGGAGACAAGTCGGCTGGAGGTCGATGTATTGACTCTCGACGCAATTTGAGTGTTCCATCGGCATTAGGAGGCCCTAAACGTTACAATTAACTATCATTTTTGCGTCGGATTCGATAATCTAGACTCACAGGAAAAGGATCATATGGAGCCCGAGGCAGCAATTTCCCCTTGGAGACAAATCCGCCGGAGGCCGATGTATCGAATCTCGACGCAATTTGAGTATTCCATCGTCATTAGGAGGCCCTGAACCTTACAACTAACTATCTGTTTCGCGTCGGATTCGAAAATCTAGACTCACAGAAGACGGACCACATGGAGCCCGAGGCAGCAATATCCCCTTGTAGACAAGTCGGCTGGAGGAAAATGTATTGAATCTCGACGCAATTTGAGTGTTCCATCGGCATTAGGAGGCCCTGAACGTTACAATTAACTATCATTTTTGCGTCGGATTCGAAAATCTAGACTCACAGGAGAACGACCATAAGGTGCCCGAGGCAGCAATAGACCCTTGGAGACAAGTCGGCTGGAGGTCGATGTATTGAATCTCGACTCAATTTGAGTGTTCCATCGCCATTAGGTGGCCATGAACGTTACAATTAACAATCAGTTTTGCGTCGGGTTCGAAAATCTAGACTCACAGCAGAACGATCACAAGGTGCCCATGGCAGCTATTGACCCTTGGAGACCAGTCCGCTGGAGGACGATGTATTGAATCGCGACGCAATTTGAGTGCTCCATCGTCATTTGGAGGCCCTGAACCTTACAATTAACTATCAGTTTCGCGTCGGATTCAAAAATCCAGACTCACAGGGGACGGACCATTTGGTGCCCGAGGCAGCAATATCCCCCTGGAAACAAATCAGCTGGAGGACGATGTATTGAATCTCGACGCAATTTGAGAGTTCTATCGTCATCAGGAGGCGCTGAACGTTACTATTCACTATCATTTTTGCGTCGGATTCGAAAATCTAGACTCACAGGAGAAGGATCATATGGTGCCCGAGACAGCAATATCCCCTTGGAGACAAGTCCGCTGGAGGCCGATGGATTGAATCTCGACGCAATTTGAGTGTTCCATCGTCATTAGGAGGCCCTGAACCTTACAATTAACTAACAGTTTTGCGTCGGATTCGAAAATTTAGACTCACAGGAGACGAACCACATGGAGCCCGAGGGAACAATATCCCCTTGTAGACAAGTCGGCTGGAGGAAGATGTATTGACTCTCGACGCAATTTGAGTGTTCCATCGTCATTACGAGGCACTGAGCATTACATTTAACTATCAGTTTTGCGTCGGATTCTAAAATGTTGACTCACAGGGGAACGACCATACGGTGCCAGAGGCAGCAATAGACGCTTGGAGACAAATCGGCTGAATGCCGATGTATTGAATCTCGAGGCAATTTGAGTGTTCCATCGTCATAAGGAAGCCCTGAACGTTACAATTAACAATCAGTTTCGCGTCGGATTCGAAAATCTAGACTCACATGAGAGCGAACATAAGACGCCGGAGGCAGTAATATCCCATGGAGACAAGTCGGCTGGAGGACGATGTATTGAATCTCGACGCAATTTGAGTGTTCCATCGTCATTAGGAGGCACTAAACGTTACAATTAACTATCATTTTAGCGACGAAATCGAAAATCTACTCACAGGAGAAGTTCATACGGTGCTCGAGACGGCAATATACCCCTTGGAGACAAATCGACTGGAGGCCGATGTATTGAATATCGACGCAATTTGAGTGTTTCATCGTCATTGGGTCGCCTTAAACGTTATAATGAACTATCAGTTTTGTGTCGGATTCGAAAATCTACACTTACAAGAGAACGACCATAAGGTGCCCGAGGCTGCATTAGACCCTTGGAGACAAGTCGGCTGGAAGACGATGTATTGGATCGCGACGCAATTTGAGTGTTCCATCGTCATTAGGAGGCCCTGAATGTTACAATTAACTATGAGTTTTTCGTCGGATTCGAAAATCTAGACTCACAGCAGACGGACCATTTGGTGCCCGAGGCAGCAATATCCCCTTGGAGACAAATCGGCTGGAGGACGATGTATTGAATCTCGACGCAATTTGAGTCTTCTATCGTCATTAGGAGGCGCTGAACGTTACAATTCACTATCATTTTTGCGTCGGATTGGAAAATCTAGACTCACAGAAGAAGGATCATATTGTGCCCGAGACAGCAATATCCCCTTGGAGACAAGTCGGCTGGAGGCCGATGTATTGAATCTCGACGCAATTTGAGTGTTCCATCGTCATTAGGAGGCCCTTAACGTTACAATTAACTATCAGTTTCGCGTCGGATTCGAAAATCTAGACTCACAGGAGAACGACCATAAGGTGCCCGAGGCAGCAATAGACCCTTGTAGACAAGTCGGCTGGAGGCCGATGTATTGAATCTCGACGCAATTTGAGAGTTCCATCGTCATTAGGAGGCCCTGAACGTTACAATTAACTATCATTTTTGCGTCGGATTCGAAAATCTAGACTTACAAGTGAACGACCATAAGGTGCCCGAGGCACCATTAGACCCTTGGAGACAAGTCGGCTGGAGGTCGATGTATTGACTCTCGACGCAATTTGAGTGTTCCATCGGCATTAGGAGGCCCTAAACGTTACAATTAACTATCATTTTGCGTCGGATTCGATAATCTAGACTCACAGGAAAAGGATCATATGGAGCCCGAGACAGCAATTTCCCCTTGGAGACAAATCCGCCGGAGGCCGATGTATTGAATCTCGACGCAATTTGAGTATTCCATCGTCATTAGGAGGCCCTGAACCTTACAACTAACTATCTGTTTCGCGTCGGATTCGAAAATCTAGACTCACAGAAGACGGACCACATGGAGCCCGAGGCAGCAATATCCCCTTGTAGACAAGTCGGCTGGAGGAAAATGTATTGAATCTCGACGCAATTTGAGTGTTCCATCGGCATTAGGAGGCCCTGAACGTTACAATTGACTATCATTTTTGCGTCGGATTCGAAAATCTAGACTCACAGGAGAACGACCATAAGGTGCCCGAGGCAGCAATAGACCCTTGGAGACAAGTCGGCTGGAGGTCGATGTATTGAATCTCGACTCAATTTGAGTGTTCCATCGCCATTAGGTGGCCATGAACGTTACAATTAACAATCAGTTTTGCGTCGGGTTCGAAAATCTAGACTCACAGCAGAACGATCACAAGGTGCCCATTGCAGCTATTGACCCTTGGAGACCAGTCCGCTGGAGGACGATGTATTGAATCGCGACGCAATTTGAGTGCTCCATCGTCATTTGGAGGCCCTGAACCTTACAATTAACTATCAGTTTCGCGTCGGATTCAAAAATCCAGACTCACAGGGGACGGACCATTTGGTGCCCGAGGCAGCAATATCCCCCTGGAGACAAATCAGCTGGAGGACGATGTATTGAATCTCGACGCAATTTGAGAGTTCTATCGTCATCAGGAGGCGCTGAACGTTACTATTCACTCTCATTTTTGCGTCGGATTCGAAAATCTAGACTCACAGGAGAAGGATCATATGGTGCCCGAGACAGCAATATCCCCTTGGAGACAAGTCCGCTGGAGGCCGATGTATTGAATCTCGACGCAATTTGAGTGTTCCATCGTCATTAGGAGGCCCTGAACCTTACAATTAACTAACAGTTTCGCGTCGGATTCGAAAATTTAGACTCACAGGAGACGGACCACATGGAGCCCGAGGGAACAATATCCCCTTGTAGACAAGTCGGCTGGAGGAAGATGTATTGACTCTCGACGCAAATTGAGTGTTCCATCGTCATTACGAGGCACTGAGCATTACATTTAACTATCAGTTTTGCGTCGGATTCTAAAATGTTGACTCACAGGGGAACGACCATACGGTGCCAGAGGCAGCAATAGACGCTTGGAGACAAATCGGCTGAATGCCGATGTATTGAATCTCGAGGCAATTTGAGTGTTCCATCGTCATAAGGAAGCCCTGAACGTTACAATTAACAATCAGTTTCGCGTCGGATTCGAAAATCTAGACTCACATGAGAGCGAACATAAGACGCCGGAGGCAGTAATATCCCCATGGAGACAAGTCGGCTGGAGGACGATGTATTGAATCTCGACGCAATTTGAGTGTTCCATCGTCATTAGGAGGCACTAAACGTTACAATTAACTATCATTTTAGCGACGAAATCGAAAATCTACTCACAGGAGAAGTTCATACGGTGCTCGAGACGGCAATATACCCCTTGGAGACAAATCGACTGGAGGCCGATGTATTGAATATCGACGCAATTTGAGTGTTTCATCGTCATTGGGTCGCCTTAAACGTTATAATGAACTATCAGTTTTGCGTCGGATTCGAAAATCTACACTTACAAGAGAACGACCATAAGGTGCCCGAGGCTGCATTAGACCCTTGGAGACAAGTCGGCTGGAAGACGATGTATTGGATCGCGACGCAATTTGAGTGTTCCATCGTCATTAGGAGGCCCTGAATGTTACAATTAACTATGAGTTTTTCGTCGGATTCGAAAATCTAGACTCACAGCAGACGGACCATTTGGTGCCCGAGGCAGCAATATCCCATTGGAGACAAATCGGCTGGAGGACGATGTATTGAATCTCGACGCAATTTGAGTCTTCTATCGTCATTAGGAGGCGCTGAACGTTACAATTCACTATCATTTTTGCGTCGGATTGGAAAATCTAGACTCACAGAAGAAGGATCATATTGTGCCCGAGACAGCAATATCCCCTTGGAGACAAGTCGGCTGGAGGCCGATGTATTGAATCTCGACGCAATTTGAGTGTTCCATCGTCATTAGGAGGCCCTTAACGTTACAATTAACTATCAGTTTCGCGTCGGATTCGAAAATCTAGACTCACAGGAGAACGACCATAAGGTGCCCGAGGCAGCAATAGACCCTTGTAGACAAGTCGGCTGGAGGCCGATGTATTGAATCTCGACGCAATTTGAGAGTTCCATCGTCATTAGGAGGCCCTGAACGTTACAATTAACTATCATTTTTGCGTCGCATTCGAAAATCTAGACTTACAAGTGAACGACCATAAGGTGCCCGAGGCACCATTAGACCTTTGGAGACAAGTCGGCTGGAGGTCGATGTATTGACTCTCGACGCAATTTGAGTGTTCCATCGGCATTAGGAGGCCCTAAATATTACAATTAACTATCATTTTTGCGTCGGATTCGAAAATCTAGACTCACAGGAGACGGACCACATGGAGCCCGAGGCAGCAATATCCACTTGGAGACAAGTCGGCTGGAGGTCGATGTATTGAATCTCCACTCAATTTGAGTATTCCATCGTAATTAGGTGGCCCTGAACCTTACAATTAACAATCAGTTTTGCGTCGGGTTCGAAAATCTAGACTCACAGCAGAGCAATCACAAGGTGCCCGTGGCAGCTATTGACCCTTGGATACAAGTCGGTTGGAGGACGATGTATTGGATCACGACGCAATTTGAGAGTTCCATCGTCATTAGGAGGCCCTGAACGTTACAATTAACTATCATTTTAGCGTCGGATTCGAAAATCTACTAACAGGAGAAGGATCATATGGTGCACGAGACTGCAATATCCCCTTGGTTACAAGTCGACTGGAGGTCGATGTATTGACTCTCGACGCAATTTGAGTGTTCCATGGTCATTTGGATTCCCTGAACGTTACAATTAACTATCATTTAGCGTCGGATTCGAGAATCTAGACTCACAGGAGAACGACCGAGACAAGTCGGCTGGAAACCGATGTATTGATTCTTGACGCAATTTGAGTGTACCATCGTCATTAGGAGGCCCTGAACGTTACAATTAACAATCATTTTAGCGTCGGATTCGAAAATCTACTAACAGGAGAAGGATCATATGGTGCACGAGACTGCAATATCCCCTTGGATACAAGTCGACTGGAGGTCGATGTATTGACTCTCGACGCAATTTGAGTGTTCCATCGTCATTAGGAGTCCCTGAACGTTACAATTAACTATCCTTTATGCGTCGGATTCGAAAATCTAGACTCACGGGAGAACGACCATAAGGTGCCCGAGGCAGCAATAGACCCTTGGAGACAAGTCGGCTGGAGGTCGATGTATTGAATCTCGACGCAATTTGAGTGTTCTATCGCCAATAGGAGGCCCTGAACGTTACAATTAACTATGAGTTTTGCGTCGGATTCGAAAACGTAGAATCACCGGAGACGGACCATGTTGTGCCCGAGGAAGCGATATCCCCTTGGAGACAAGTCGGCTGGAGGCCGATGTATTGAATCTCGACGCATTTTTGAGTGTTCCATCGTCATTAGAAGGCCCTGAACGTTACAATTAACTATCATTTTTGTGTCGGATTCGAAAATCTAGACTCACAAGAGAACGACCATAAGGTGCCCGAGGCAGCAACAGACCCTTGGAGACAAGTCGGCTGGAGGCCGTTGTATTGAATCTCGACGCAATTTTAGTGATCCATCGTCCTTACAAGGCCCTGAACGTTACAATTAACTATCATTTTTGCGTCGGATTCGAAATTGTAGACTCACAGGAGAACGACCATAAGGTGCCCGAGGCAGCAATAGACCCATTGAGACAAGTCAGCTGGAGGCCGATGTATTGAATCTCGACGCAATTTGAGTGATCCATCAGCATTAGGAGGCCCTGAACGTTACAGTTAACTATCATTTTAGCGTCGGATTCGAAAATCTACTAACAGAAGAAAGATCATATGGTGCACGAGACTGCAATATCCCCTTGGATACAAGTCGACTGGAGGTCGATGTATTGACTCTCGACGCAATTTGAGTGTTCCATCGTCATTACAAGGCCCTGAACGTTACAATTAACTATCATTTTTGCGTCGGATTCGAAAATCTAGACTTACAAGAGAACGACCATAAGGTGCCCGAGGCAGCATTAGACCCTTGCAGACAAGTCGGCCGGAGGTCGATGTATTGAATCTCGACGCAATTTGAGTGTTCCATCGTCATTAGGAGGCCCTGAACCTTACATTTAACTATCAGTTTCGCGTCGGATTCGAAAATCTGGACTCACAGGAGACGGACCACATGGAGCCCGAGGCAGCAATATCCCCTTGTAGACAAGTCGGCTGGAGGGAGATGTATTGACTCTCGACGCAATTTGAGTGTTCCATCGTCATTAAGAGGCACTGAGCATTACATTTAACTATCAGTTTTGCGTCGGATTCTAAAATGTTGACTCACAGGGGAACGACCATACGGTGCCCGAGGCAGCGATAGACCCTTGGAGACAAATCGGCTGAATGCCAATGTATTGAATCTCGAGGCAATTTGAGTGTTCCTTCGTCATTAGGAAGCGCTGAACGTTACAATTAACAATCAGTTACGCGTCGGATTCGAAAATCTAGACTCACATGAGAACGACCATAAGGTGCCCGAGGCAGCAACAGACCCTTGGAGACAAGTCGGCTGGAGGACGATGTATTGAATCTCGACGCAATTTGAGTGTTCCATCGTCATTAGGAGGCCTTAAACGTTACAATTAACTATCATTTTTGCGTCGGATTCTATAATTTAAACTCACAGGAGAACGACCATAAGGTCCCCGAGGCAGCAACAGACCCTTGGAGACAAGTCGGCTGGAGGCCGATGTATTGAATCTCGACGCAATTTGAGTGTTCCATCGTCATTACGAGGCACTGAACGTTACGATTAACTATCATTTTTGCGTCGGATTCGATAATCTAAACTCACAGGAGAACGACCATAAGGTGCCCGAGGAAGCAACAGACCCTTGGAGACAAGTCGGGTGGAGGTCGATGTATTGAATCTCGACGCAATTTGAGTGTTCCATCGCCAATAGGAGGCCCTGAACGTTACAATTAAGTAAGAGTTTCGCGTCGGATTCGAAAACGTAGAATCACCGGAGACGGACCATGTGGTGCCGGAGGCAGCGATATCCCCTTGGAGACAAGTCGGCTGGAGGCCGATGTATTGAATCTCGACGCAATTTGAGTGTTCCATCGTCATTAGAAGGCCCTGAACGTTACAATTAACTATCATTTTTGCGTCGGATTCGAAAATCTAAACTCACAGGAGAATGACCATAAGGTGCCCGAGGCAGCAATAGACCCTTGGAGGCGAGTCGGCGGGAGGTCGATGTATTGAATCTCGACGCAATTTGAGAGTTCCATCGTCATTAGGAGGCCCTGAACGTTACAAATTACTATCAATTTTGCGTCGGATTCGAAAATCTAGATTTACAAGAGAACGACCTTAAGGTGCCCGAGGCAGCATTAGACCCTTGAGGACAAGTCGGCTGGAGGACGATGTATTGGATCGCGACGCAATTTGAGTGTTCCATCGTCATTAGGAGGCCCCAAATATAACAATTAACTATCAGTTTTTCGTCGGATTCGAAAATCTAGACTCACAGCAGACGGACCATTTGGTGCCCGAGGCAGCAATATCCCCTTGGAGGCAAATCGGCTGGAGGACGATGTATTGAATCTCGACGCAATTTGAGTGTTCCATCGTGATTAGGAGGCCCTAAACGTTACAATTAACTATCATTTTTGCGTCGGGTTCGAAAATCTAGACTCACAGCAGAACGATCACAAGGTGCCCGTGGCAGCTATTGACGCTTGGAGACAAGTCGGTTGGAGGACGATGTATTGGATCTCGACGCAAATTGAGAGTTCCATCGTCATTAGGAGGCACTGAACGTTACAATTAACTATCATTTTTGCGTCGGATTCGAAAATCTAGACTAACAAGTGAACGACCATAAGGTGCCCGAGGCAGCATTAGACGCTTGGAGACAAGTCGGCTGGAGGACGATGTATTGAATCTCGACGCAATTTGAGTGTCCCATCGTCATTAGGAGGCCCTAAACGTTACAATTAACTATCATTTTTGCGTCGGATACGATAATCTAAACTCACAGGAGAACGACCATAAGGTGCCCGAGGCAGCAACAGACCCTTGGATCAAGTCGGCTGGAGGCCGAGGTATTGAATCTCGACGCAATTTGAGTGTTCCATCGGCATTAGGAGGCCCTGAACGTTACAGTTGACTATCATTTTAGCGTCGGATTCGAAAATCTACTAACAGGAGAAGGATCATATGGTGCACGAGACTGCAATATCACTTTGGATACAAGTCGACTGGAGGAAGATGTATTGAATCTCGACTCAATTTGAGTGTTCCATCGTCATTACAAGGCCCTGAACGTTACAATTAACTATCATTTTTGCGACGGATTCGAAAATCTAGACTCAGAGGAGAACGACCATAAGGTAGGCAGCAATAGACCCTTGGAGACAAGTCGGCTGGAGGACGATGTATTGAATCTCGACGCAATTTGAGAGTTCCATCGTCATTAGGAGGCCCTGAACGTTACAATTGACTATCATTTTTGCGTCGGATTCGAAAATCTAGACTCACAGGAGAACGACCATAAGGTGCCCGAGGCAGCATTAGACCCTAGGAGACAAGTCGGCTGGAGGTCGATGTATTGACTCTCGACGCAATTTGAGTGTTCCATCGGCATTAGGATGCCCTAAACGTTACATTTAACTATCATTTTTGCGTCGGATTCGATAATCTAAACTCACAGGAGACGGACCACATGGAGCCCGAGGCAGCAATATCCCCTTGTAGACAAGTCTTCTGGAGGAAGATGTAATGAATCTCGACGCAATTTGAGTGTCCCATCGTCATTAAGAGGCCCCAAACGTTACAATTAACTATCATTTTTGCGTCGGATTCGATAATCTAAACTCACAGGAGAACGACCATAAGGTGCCCGAGGCAGCAACAGACCCATGGAGACAAGTCGGCTGGAGGCCGATGTATTGAATCTCGACGCAGTTTGTGTGTTCCATCGTCATTAGGAGGCCCTAAACGTTGCAAATAACTATCATTTTTGCGTCGGATTCGATAATCTAAACTCACAGGAGTACGACCATAAGGTGCCCGAGGCAGCAACAGACCCTTGGAGACAAGTCGGCTGGAGGCCGATGTATTGAATCGCGAAGCAATTTGAGTGTTCCATCGTCATTACACGGCCCTGAACGTTACAATTAACTATCGTTTTTGCGTCGGATTCGAAAATCTAGACTCACAGGAGAACGACCATAAGGTGCCCGATGCAGCAATAGACCCTTGGAGACAAGTCGGCTGGAGGTCGATGTATTGAATCTCGACGCAATTTGAGTGTTCCATCGACTATAGGAGGCCCTGAACGTTACAATTAACTATGAGTTTTGCGTCGGATTCGACAACGTAGAATCACCGGAGACGGACCATATGGTGCCCGAGGCAGCGGTATCCCCTTGGAGACAAGTCGGCTGGAGGCCGAAGTATTGAATCTCGACGCAATTTGAGTTTTCCATCGTCATTAGAAGGCCCTGAACGTTACAATTAACTATCATTTTTGCGTCGGATTCGAAAATGTAGACTCACAGGAGAACGACCATAAGGTGCCCGAGGCAGCAATAGACCCTTGGAGACAAGTCGGCTGCAGGACGATGTATTGAATCTCGACGCAATTTGAGAGTTCCATCGTCATTAGGAGGCCCTGAACGTTGCAATTAACTTTCATTTTTGCGTCGTATTTGAAAATCTAGACTTACAAGAGAACGACCATAAGGTGCCCGAGGCAGCATTAGACCCTTGGAGACAAGTCGGCTGGAGGATGATGTATTGAATCTCGACGCAATTTGAGTGTCCCATCGTCATTAAGAGGCCCTAAACGTTACAATTAACTATCATTTTTGCGTCGGATTCGTTAATCTAAACTCACAGGAGAACGACCATAAGGTGCCCGAGGCAGCAACAGACCCTTGGAGACAAGTCGGCTGGAGGCCGATGTATTGAATCTCGACGCAATTTGAGTAGTCCATCGTCATTACAAGGCCCTGAACGTTACAATTAACTATCATTTTTGCGTCGGATTCGAAAATCTAGACTCACAGGAGAACGACCATAAGGTGCCCGAGGTAGCAATAGACGCTTGGAGACAAGTCGGCTGGAGGCCGATGTATTGAATCTCGACGCAATTTGAGTGTTCCATCGGAATTAGGAGGCCCTGAACGTTACAATTAACTATCATTTTTGCGTCGTATTCGAGAATCTAGACTTACAAGAGAACGACCATAAGGCGCCCGAGGCTGCAATAGACCCTTGGAGACAAGTCGGCTGGAGGCTGATGTATTGAATCTCGACGCAATTTGAGTGTTCCATCGGCATTAGGAGGTCTTTAACGTTACAGTTAACTATCATTTTAGCGTCGGATTCGAAATTCTACTAACAGGAGAAGGATCATATGGTGCACGAGACTGCAATATCCCCTTGGATACAAGACGACTGGAGGTCGATGTATTGACTCTCGACGCAAATTAGAGTGTTCCATCGTCTTTAGGAGTCCCTGAACGTTACAATTAACTATCATTTATGCGTCGGATTCGAAAATCTACTCACAGGAGAAGTTCATACGGTGCTCGAGGCAGCAATAGACCCTTGGAGACAAGTCGGCTGGAAACCGAAGTATTGAATCGCGACGCAATTTGAGTGTTCCATCGTCATTAGGAGGCCCTGAACGTTACAATTAACAATTATTTTAGCGTGGGATTCGAAAATCTACTCACAGGAGAAGTTCATACGGTGCTCGAGACAGCAATATTCCCTTGGAGACAAGTCCGCTGGAGGCCGATGTATTGAATCTCGACGCAATTTGAGTGTTCCATCGCCATTAGGAGGCCCTGAACCTTACAATTACCTAGCAGTTTCGCGTCGAATTCGAAAATCTAAACTCACAGGAGAACGACCATAAGGTGCCCGAGGCAGCAATAGACCCTTGGAGACAAGCCGGCTGGAGGCCGATGTATTGAATCTCGACGCAATTTGAGTGTTCCATCGGCATTAGGAGGCCCTGAACGTTACAGTTAACTATCATTTTTGCATCGGATTCGAAAATCTACTAACATGAGAAGGATCATATGGTGCACGAGACTGCAATATCCCCTTGGATACAAGTCGACTGGAGGTCGATGTATTGCCTCTCGACGCAATTTGAGTGTTCCATCGTCATTAAGAGGCCCTGAACGTTACAATTAACAATCATTTTTGCGTCGGATATGAAAATCTAGACTTACAAGAGAACGACCATAAGGTGCCCGAGGCAGCATTAGACCCTTGGAGACAAGTCGGCTGGAGGACGATGTATTGAATCTCGACGCAATTTGAGTGTCCCATCGTCATTAGGAGGCCCTAAACGTTACAATTAACTATCATTTTGCGTCGGATTCGATAATCTAAACTCACAGGAGAACGACCATAAGGTGCCCGAGGCAGCAACAGACCCTTGGAGACAAGTCGGCTGGAGGCCGATGTATTGAATCTCGACGCAATTTGAGTGTTCCATCGTCATTACAAGGCCCTGAACGTTACAATTAACTATCATTTTTGCGTCGGATTCAAAAATCTAGATTCACAGGAGAACGACCAAAAGGTGCCCGAGGCAGCAATAGACCCTTGGAGACAAGTCGGCTGGAGGCCGATGTATTGAATCTCGACGCAATTTGAGTGTTCCATCGGCATTAGGAGGCCCTGAACGTTACAATTAACTATCATTTTTGCGTCGGATTCGAAAATCTAGACTTACAAGAGAAAGACCATAAGGCGCCCGAGGCAGCAACAGACCCTTGGAGACAAGTCGGGTGGAGGCCGATGTATTGAATCTCGACGCAATTTGAGTGTTCCATCGTCATTACAAGGCCCTGAACGTTACAATTAACTATCATTTTTGCGTCGGATTCGAAAATCTAGATTCACAGGAGAACGACCAAAAGGTGCCCGAGGCAGCAATAGACCCTTGGAGACAAGTCGGCTGGAGGCCGATGTATTGAATCTCGACGCAATTTGAGTGTTCCATCGGCATTAGGTGGCCTTGAACGTTACAGTTAACTACCATTTTAGCGTCGTTTTTGAAAATCTACTAACGGGAGAAGGATCAAATGCTGCACGAGACTGCAATATCCCCTTGGATACAAGTCGACTGGAGGTTGATGTATTGCCTCTCGACGCAATTTGAGTGTTCCATCGTCATTAGGAGTCCCTGAACGTTACAATTAACTATCATTTATGCGTCGGATTCGAAAATCTACCCACAGGAGAAGTTCATACCGTGCTCGAGGCAGCAATAGATCCTTGGAGACAAGTCGGCTGGAAACCGATGTATTGAATCTCGACGCAATTTGAGTGTTCCATCGTCATTAGGAGGCCCTGAACGTTACAATTAACAATTATTTTAGCGTCGGATTCGAAAATCTACTCACAGGAGAAGTTCATACGGTGCTCGAGACAGCAATATCCCCTTGGAGACAAGTCCGCTGGAGGCCGATGTATTGAATCTCGACTCAATTTGAGTGTTCCATCGTCATTAGGAGGCCCTGAACCTTACAATTAACTATCAGTTTCGCGTCGGATTCGAAAATCTAAACTCACAGGAGAACGACCATAAGGTGCCCGAGGCAGCAACAGACCCTTGGAGGCAAGTCGGCTGGAGGACGATGTATTGAATCTCGTCGCAAATTGAGAGTTCCATCGTCATTAGGAGGCCCTGAACGTTACAATTAACTATCATTTTATCGTCGGATTCGATAATCTAGACTCACAGGAGAACGACCATAAGGTGCCCGAGGCAGCAACAGACCATAGGAGACAAGTCGGCTGGAGGCCGATGTATTGAATCTCGACGCAATTTGAGTGTTCCATCGCCAATAGGAGGCCCTGAACGTTACAATTAACTATCATTTTTGCGTCGGATTCGAAAATCTAGACTCACAGGAGAACGACCATAAGGTGCCCGAGGCAGCAATAGATCCTTGGAGACAAGCGGGCTGGAGGCCGATGTATTGAATCTCGACGCAATTTGAGTGTTCCATCGGCATTAGGAGGCCCTGAACGTTACAGTTAACTATCATTTTAGCGTCGGATTCGAAAATTTACTAACAGGAGAAGGATCATATGGTGCACGAGACTGCAATATCGCCTTGGATACAAGTCGACTGGAGGCCGATGTATTGAATATCGACGCAATTTGAGTGTTCGACCGTCATTAGGTCGCCCTGAACGTTATAATGAACTATCAGTTTTGCGTCGGATTCGAAAATCTAGACTTACAAGAGAACGACCATAAGGTGCACGAGGCAGCATTAGACCCTTGGAGACAAGTCGGCTGGAGGACGATGTATTGGATCGCGACGCAATTTGAGTGTTCCATCGTCATTAGGATTCCCTGAATGTTGCAATTAACTATCAGTATTTCGTCGGATTCGAAAATCTAGGCTCACAGCAGACAGACCATTTGGTGCCCGAGGCAGCAATTTCCCCTTGGAGACAAATCGGCTGGAGGACGATGTATTGAATCTCGACGCAATTTGAGTCTTCTATTGTCATTAGGAGGCGCTGAACGTTACAATTCACTATCATTTTTGCGTCGGATTCGAAAATCTAGACTCACTGGAGAAGGATCATATTGTGCCCGAGACAGCAATATCCCCTTGGAGACAAGTCGGTTGGAGGCCGATGTATTGAATCTCGACGCAATTTGAGTGTTCCATCGTCATTAGGATTCCCTGAACGTTACAATTAACTATCAGTTTCGCGTCGGATTCGAAAATCTAGACTCACAGGAGACGGACCACATGGAGCCCGAGGCAGCAATATCCCCTTGGAGACAAGTCGGCTGGAGGTCGACGTATTGAATCTCGACTCAATTTGAGTGTTCCATCGTCATTAGGTGGCCCTGAACGTTGCAATTAACAATCAGTTTTGCGTCGGGCTCGAAAATGTAGACTCACAGCAGAACGATCACAAGGTGCCCGTGGCAGCTATTGACCCTTGGAGATAAGTCGGTTGGAGGACGAAGTATTGGATCGCGACGCAAATTGAGTGTTTCATCGTCGTTAGGAGGCCCTGAATGTTACAATTAACTATCAGGTTTTCGTCGGATTCAAAAATCTAGACTCACTGGAGACGGACCATAAGGTGCCCGATGCAGCAATATCCCCTTGGAGACCAGTCCGCTGGAGGACGATGTATTGAAACGCGACGCAATTTGAGTGCTCCATCGTCAATTGGAGGCCCTGAACGTTACAATTAACTATCAGTTTCGCGTCGGATTCAAAAATCCAGACTCACAGCAGACGGACCATTTGGTGCCCGAGGCAGCAATATCCCCTTGGAGACAAATCAGCTGGAGGACGATGTATTGAGTCTCGACGCAATTTGAGAGTTCTATCGTCATCAGGAGGCGCTGAACGTTACTATTCACTATCATTTTTCCGTCGGATTCGAAAATCTAGACTCACAGGAGAAGGATCATATGGTCCCCGAGACAGCAATATCCCCTTGGAGACAAGTCCGCTGGAGGCCGATGTATTGAATCTCGACGCAATTTGAGTGTTCCACCGTCATTACAAGGCCCTGAACGTTACAATTAACTATCATTTTTGCGTCGGATTCAAAAATCTAGACTCACAGGAGTACGACCATAAGGTGCCCGAGGCAGCAATAGACCCTTGGAGACAAGTCGGCTGGAAACCGATGTATTGATTCTTGACGGAATTAGAGTGTTCCATCGTCATTAGGAGGCCCTGAACGTTACAGTTAACTATCATTTTAGCGTCGGATTCGAAAATCTACTAACAGGAGAAGGATCATATGGTGCACGAGACTGCAATATCCCCTTGGATACAAGTCGACTGGAGGTCGATGTATTGACTCTCGACGCAATTTGAGTGTTCCATCGTCTTTAGGAGTCCCTGAACGTTACAATTAACTAACATTTATGCGTCGGACTCGAAAATCTACTCACAGGAGAAGTTCATACCGTGCTCGAGGCAGCAATAGACCCTTGGAGACAAGTCGGCTGGAGGTCGATGTTATGACTCTCGACGCAATTTGAATGTTCCATCGTCTTTAGGAGTCCCTGAACGTTACAATTAACTATCATTTATGCGTCGGATTCGAAAATCTAGACTCACAGGAGAACGACCATAAGGTGCCCGAGGCAGCAATAGACCCTTGGAGACAAGTCGGCTGGAGGAAGATGTATTGACTCTAGACGCAATTTAAGTGTTCCATCGTCATTAAGAGGCCCTGTGCATTACATTTAACTATCAGTTTTGCGTCGGATTCTAAAATGTTGACTCACTGGGGAACTACCATACTGTGCCCGAGGCAGCAATAGAACCTTGGAGACAAATCGGCTGAATGCCAATGTATAGAATCTCGAGGCAATTTGAGTGTTCCATCGTCATTAGGAAGCCCTGAACGTTACAATTAACAATCAGTTTCGCGTCGGATTCGAAAATCTAGACTCACATGAGAGCGAACATAAGAGGCCGGAGGCAGTAATATCCCCATGGAGACAAGTCGGCTGGAGGACGATGTATTGAATCTCGACGCAATTTGAGTGTCCCATCGTCATTAGGAGGCCCTAAACGTTACAGTTAACTATCATTTTTGCGTCGGATTCGATAATCTAAACTCACAGGAGAACGACCATAAGGTGCCCGAGGCAGCAACAGACCCTTGGAGACAAGTCGGCTGGAGGCCGATGTATTGAATCTCGACGCAATTTGAGTGTTCCACCGTCATTACAAGGCCCTGAACGTTACAATTAACTATCATTTTTGCGTCGGATTCGAAAATCTAGACTCACAGGAGCACGACCATAAGGTGCCCGAGGCAGCAATAGACCCTTGGAGACAAGTCGGCTGGAAACCGATGTATTGATTCTTGAGGCAATTTGAGTGTTCCATCGTCATTAGGAGGCCCTGAACGTTACAGTTAACTATCATTTTAGCGTCGGATTCGAAAATCTACTAACAGGAGAAGGATCATATGGTGCACGAGACTGCAATATCCCCTTGGATACAAGTCGACTGGAGGTCGATGTATTGACTCTCGACGCAATTTGAGTGTTCCATCGTCTTTAGGAGTCCCTGAACGTTACAATTAACTATCATTTATGCGTCGGACTCGAAAATCTACTCACAGGAGATGTTCATACCGTGCTCGAGGCAGCAATAGACCCTTGGAGACAAGTCGACTGGAAACCGATGTTTGATTCTTGACGCAATTTGAGAGTTCCATCGTCATTAGGAGGCCCTGAACGTTACAATTACCAACCATTTTAGCGTCGGATTCGAAAATCTACTCACAGGAGAAGTTCATACGGTGCTCGAGACAGTAATATCCCCTTCGAGACAAGTCCGCTGGAGACCGATGTATTGAATCTCGACGCAATTTGAGTATTCCATCGGCATTAGGAGGCCCTGAACGTTACAGTTAACTATCATTTTAGCGTCGGATTCGAAAATCTACTAACAGGAGAAGGATCATATGGTTCACGAGACTGCAATATCCCCTTGGATACAAGTCGACTGGAGTTCGATGTATTGACTCTCGACGCAATTTGAATGTTCCATCGTCTTTAGGAGTCCCTGAACGTTACAATTAACTATCATTTATGCGTCGGATTCGAAAATCTAGACTCACAGGAGAACGACCATAAGGTGCCCGACCCAGCAATAGACCCTTGGAGACAAGTCGGCTGGAAACCGATGTATTGATTCTTGACGCGATTTGAGTGTTCCATCGTCATTAGGTCGCCCTGAACGTTATAATGAACTATCAGTTTTGCGTCGGATTCGAAAATCTAGACTTACAAGAGAACGACCATAAGGTGCCCGAGGCAGCATTAGACCCTTGGAGACAAGTCGGCTGGAGGACGATGTATTGGATAGCGACGCAATTTGTGTGTTCCATCGTCATTAGGAGGCCCTGAATGTTACAATTAACTATCAGTTTCGCGTCGCATTCGAAAATGTAGACTCACAGGATACGGACCACATGGAGCCCGAGGCAGCAATATCCCCTAGTAGACAAGTCGGCTGGAGGAAGATGTATTGACTCTCGACGCAATTTGAGTGTCCCATCGTCATTAGGAGGCCCTAAACGTTACAGTTAACTATCATTTTTGCGTCGGATTCGATAATCGAAACTCACAGGAGAACGACCTTAAGGTGCCCGAGGCAGCAACAGACCCTTGGAGACAAGAAGGCTGGAGGCCGATGTATTGAATCTCGACGCAATTTGAGTGTTCCATCGTGATTACAAGGCCCTGAACGTTACAATTAACTATCATTTTTGCGTCGGATTCGAAAATCTAGACTCACAGGAGAACGACCATAAGGTGCCCGAGGCAGCAATAGACCCTTGGAGACAAGTCGGCTCGAGGCCGATGTATTGAATCTCGACGCAATTTGAGTGTTCCATCGTCATTACAAGGCCCTGAACGTTACAATTAACTATCATTTTTGCGTCGGATTCGAAAATCTAGACTCACAGGAGAACGACCATAAGGTGCCCGAGGCAGCAATAGACCCTTGGAGACAAGTCGGCTGGAGGCCGATGTATTGAATCTCGACGCAATTTGAGTGTTCCATCGGAATTAGGAGGCCCTGAACGTTACAGTTAACTATCATTTTAGCGTCGGATTCGAAAATCTACTAACAGGAGAAGGATCATATGGTGCACGAGACTGCAATATCCCCTTGGATACAAGTCGACTGGAGGTCGATGTATTGACTCTCGACGCAATTTGAGTGTTCCATCGTCTTTAGGAGTCCCTGAACGTTACAATTAACTATCATTTATGCGTCGGATTCGAAAATCTACTCACAGGAGAAATTCATACCGTGCTCGAGGCAGCAATAGAGCCTTGGAGACAAGTCGACTGGAAACCGATGTATTGATTCTTGACGCAATTTGAGTGTTCCATCGTCATTAGGAGGCCCTGAACCTTACAATTAACTATCAGTTTCGCGTCGGATTCGAAAATCTAAATTCACAGGAGAACGACCATAAGGTGCCCGAGGCAGCAACAGACCCTTGGAGTCAAGTCAGCTGGAGGACGATGTATTGAATCTCGTCGCAATTTGAGTGTTCCATTGTCATTAGGAGGCCCTGAACGTTACAATTAACTATCATTTTATCGTCGGATTCGAAAATCTAGACTCACAGGAGAACGACCATAAGGTGCCCGATGCAGCAACAGACCATAGGAGACAAGTCGGCTGGAGGCCGATGTATTGAATCTCGACGCAATTTGAGTGTTCCATCGCCAATAGGAGGCCCTGAACATTACAATAAACTATCATTTTTGCGTCGGATTCGAAAATCTAGACTCACAGGAGAACGACCATAAGGTGCCCAAGGCAGCAATAGACCCTTGGAGACAAGTCGGCTGGAGGCCGATGTATTGAATCTCGACGCAATTTGAGTATTCCATCGGCATTAGGAGGCCCTGAACGTTACAGTTAACTATCATTTTAGCGTCGGATTCGAAAATCTACTAACAGGAGAAGGATCATATGGTGCACGAGACTGCAATATCCCCTTGGATACAAGTCGACTGGAGGTCGATGTATTGACCAGTCCGCTGGAGGACGATGTATTGAAACGCGACGCAATTTGAGTGCTCCATCGTCATTTGGAGGCCCTGAACGTTACAATTAACTATCATTTTATCGTCGGATTCAAAAATCCAGACTCACAGCAGATGGACCCTTTGGTGCCCGAGGCAGCAATATCCCCTTGGAGACAAATCAGCTGGAGGACGATGTATTAAATCTCGACGCAATTTGAGAGTTCTATCGTCATCAGGAGGCGCTGAACGTTACTATTCACTATCATTTTTCCGTCGGATTCGAAAATCTAGACTCACAGGAGAAGGATCATATGGTCCCCAAGACAGCAATATCCCCTTGGAGACAAGTCCGCTGGATACCGATGTATTGAATCTCGACGCAATTTGAGTAGTCCATCGTCTTTAGGAGTCCCTGAACGTTACAATTAACTATCATTTATGCGTCGGATTCGAAAATCTACTCACAGGAGAAGTTCATACCGTGCTCGAGGCAGCAATAGACCCTTGGAGACAAGTCGACTGGAAACCGATGTATTGATTCTTGACGCAATTTGAGTGTTCCATCGTCATTAGGAGGCCCTGAACGTTACAGTTAACTATCATTTTAGCGTCGGATTCGAAAATCTACTAACAGGAGAAGGATCATATGGTGCACGAGACTGCAAAATCCCCTTGGATACAAGTCGACTGGAGGTCGATGTATTGACTCTCGACGCAATTTGAGTGTTCCATCGTCTTTAGGAGTCCCTGAACGTTACAATTAACTATCATTTATGCGTCGGATTCGAAAATCTACTCACAGGAGAAGTTCATACCGTGCTCGAGGCAGCAATAGACCCTTGGAGGCAAGTCGACTGGAAACCGATGTATTGATTCTTGACGCAATTTGAGTGTTCCATCGTCATTAGGAGGCCCTGAACGTTACAGTTAACTATCATTTTAGCGTCGGATTCGAAAATCTACTAACAGGAGAAGGATCATATGGTGCACGAGACTGCAATATCCCCTTGGATACAAGTCGACTGGAGGTCGATGTATTGACTCTCGACGCAATTTGAGTGTTCCATCGTCTTTAGGAGTCCCTGAACGTTACAATTAACTATCATTTATGCGTCGGATTCGAAAATCTACTCACAGGAGAAGTTCATACCGTGCTCGAGGCAGCAATAGACCCTTGGAGACAAGTCGACTGGAAACCGATGTATTGATTCTTGACGCAATTTGAGTGTTACATCGTCATTAGGAGGCCCTGAACGTTACAATTAACAATCATTTTAGCGTCGGATTCGAAAATCTACTCACAGGAGAAGTTCATACGGTGCTCGAGACAGTAATATCCCCTTGGAGACACGTCCGCTGGAAACCGATGTATTGAATCTCGACGCAATTTGAGTGTTCCACCGTCATTACAAGGCCCTGAACGTTACAATTAACTATCATTTTTGCGTCGGATTCGAAAATCTAGACTCACAGGAGAACGACCATAAGGTGCCCGAGGCAGCAATAGACCCTTGGAGACAAGTCGGCTGGAGGCCGATGTATTGAATCTCGACTCAATTTGTGTGCTCCATCGTCATTAGGAGGCCCTGAACGTTACAATTAACTATGAGTTTTGCGTCGGATTCGAAAACGTAGAATCACCGGACACGGACCATGTGGTGCCCGAGGCAGCGATATCCCCTTGGAGACAATTCGGCTGGAGGTCGATGTATTGACTCTCGACGCAATTTGAGTGTTCCATCGTCTTTAGGAGTCCTTGAACGTTACAATTAACTTTCATTTATGCGTCGGATTCGAAAATCTAGACTCACAAGAGAACGACCATATGGTGCCCGAGGCAGCAATAGACCCTTGGAGACAAGTCGGCTGGAATCCGATGTATTGATTCTTGACGCAATTTGAGTGTTCCATCGTCATTAGGAGGCCCTGAACGTTACAATTAACAATCATTTTAGCCCCGGATTCGAAAATCTACTCACAGGAGAAGTTCATACGGTGCTCGAGACAGCAATATACCCCTTACAGACAAATCGACTGGAGGCCGATGTATTGAATATGGACGCAATTTGAGTGTTCCATCGTCATTATATCGCCCTGAACGTTATAATGATCTATCAGTTTTGCGTCAGATTCGAAAATCTAGACTTACAAGGGAACGACCATGAGGTGCCAGACGCAGCATTAGACCCTTGGAGACAAGTCGGCTGGAGGACGATGTATTGGATCGCGACGCAAATTGAGTGTTCCATCGTCATTAGGTGGCCCTGAATGTTACAATTAACTATCAGTTTTTCGTCGAATTCGAAAATCTAGACTCACAGCAGACGGACCATTTGGTGCCCGAGGCAGCAATATCCCCTTGGAGACAAATCGGCTGGAGGAAGATGTATTGACTCTCGACGCAATTTGAGTGTTCCTTCGTCATTAAGAGGCCCTGAGCATTACATTTAACTATCAGTTTTGCGTCGGATTCTAAAATGTTGACTCACAGGGGTTAGACCATAGGGTGCCCGAGGCAGCAACAGACCCATGGAGACAAGTCGGCTGAAGGCCGATGTATTGAATCTCGACGCAATTTGAGTGTTCCATCGTCATTAGAAGGCCCTGAACGTTACAATTAACTATCACTTTTGCGTCGGATTCGAAAATCTAGACTCACAGGAGAACGACCATAAGGTGCCCGAGGCAGCAATATCCCCTTGTAGACAAGTCGGCTGGAGGAAGATGTATTGACTCTCGACGCAATTTGAGTGTTCCATTGTCATTAAGAGGCCCTGAGCATTACATTTAACTATCAGTTTTGCGTCGGATTCTAAAATGTTGACTCACAGAGGAACGACCATACGGTGCCCGAGGCAGCAACAGACCCTTGGAGACAAGTCGGCTGAAGGCCGATGTATTGAATCTCGACGCAATTTGAGTGTTCCATCGTCATTAGAAGGCCCTGAACGTTACAATTAACAATCATTTTAGCGTCGGACTCGAAAATCTACTCACAGGAGAAGTTCATACGGTGCTCGAGACAGCAATATACCGCTTGGAGAAAAATCGACTGGAGGCCGAAGTATTGAATATCGACGCAATTTGAGTGTTCCATCGTCATTAGGTCGCCCTGAACGTTATAATGAACAATCAGTTTTGCGTCGGATTCGAAAATCTAGACTTACAAGAGAACGACCATAAGGTGCCCGAGGCAGCTTTAGACCCTTGGAGACAAGTCGGCTGGAGGAAGATGTATTGACTCTCGACGCAATTTAAGTGTTCCATCGTCATTAAGAGGCCCTGAGAATTACATTTAACTATCAGTTTTGCGTCGGATTCTAAAATGTTGACTCACAGGGGAACGAATATACGGTGCCCGAGGCAGCAATATACCCTTGGAGACAAATCGGCTGAATGCCGATGTATTGAATCTCGAGGCAATTTGAGTGTTCCATCGTCATTAGGAAGCCCTGAACGTTACAATTAACAATCAGTTTCTCGTCGGATTCGAAACTCTAGACTCACATAAGAGCGAACATAAGAGGCCGGAGGCAGTAATATCCCCATGGAGACAAGTTGGCTGGAGGACGATGTATTGAATCTCGACGCAATTTGAGTGTCCCATCGTCAATAGGAGGCCCTAAACGTTACAATTAACTATCATTTTAGCGTCGGATCCGATAATCTAAACTCACAGGAGAACGACCATAAGGTACCCGAGGCAGCAACAGACCCTTGGAGACAAGTCGGCTGGAGGCCGATGTATCGAATCTCGACGCAATTTGAGTGTTCCATCGACATTACAAGGCCCTGAACGTTACAATTAACAATCATTTTAGCGTCGGATTCGAAAATCTACTCACAGGAGAAGTTCATACGGTGCTCGAGACAGCAATATATTCCTTGGAGACAAATCGACTGGAGGCCGATGTATTGAATATCGACGCAATTTGAGTGTTCTATCGTCATTAGGTCGCCCTGAACGTTATAATGAACTATCAGTTATGCGTCGGATTCGAAAATCTAGACTTACAAGAGAACGACCATAAGGTGCCCGAGGCAGCATTAGACCCTTGGAGACAAGTAGGCTGGAGGACGATGTATTGGATCGCGACGCAATTTGAGTGTTCCATCGTCATTAGGAGGCCCTGAATGTTACAATTAACTATCAGTTTCGCGTCGGATTCGAAAATCTAGACTCACAGGAGACGGACCACATGGAGCCCGAGGCAGCAATATCCCCTTGGAGACAAGTCGGCTGGAGGTCGATGTATTGAATCTCGACTCAATTTGAGTGTTCCATCGTCATTAGGTGGCCCTGAACGTTACAATTAACAATCAGTTTTGTGTCGGGTTCGAAAATCTAGACTCACAGCAGAACGATCACAAGGTGCCCGTGGCAGCTATTGACCCTTGGAGACAAGTCGGTTGGAGGACGATGTATTGGATCGCGACGCAAAATGAGTGTTCCATCGTCATTAGGAGGCCTTGAAAGTTACAATTCACTATCATTTTTGCGTCAGATTCGAAAATCTAGACTCACAGGAGAACGACCATAAGGTGCCCGATTCAGCATTAGACCCTTGGAGACAAGTCGGCTGGAGGACGATGTATTGGATCGCGACGCAATTTGAGTGTTCCATCGTCATTAGGAGGCCCTGAATGTTACAATTAACTATCAGCTTTTCGTCGGATTCGAAAATCTAGACTCACAGCAGACGGACCATTTGGTGCCCGAGGCAGCAATATCCCCTTGGAGACAAGTCCGCTGGAGGCCGATGTATTGAATCTCGACGCAATTTGAGTGTTCCATCGTCATTAGGAGGCCCTGAACGTTACAGTTAACTATCATTTTAGCGTCGGATTCGAAAATCTACTCACAGGAGAAGTTCATACGTTGCTCGAGGCAGCAATAGACCCTTGGAGACAAGCCGGCTGGAAACCGATGTATTGATTCTTGACGCAATTTGAGTGTCCCATCGTCATTAGGAGGCCCCGAACATTACAATTAACTATCATTTTTGCGTCGGATTCGATAATCTAAACTCACAGGAGAGCGACCATAAGGTGCCCGAGGCAGCATTAGACCCTTGGAGACAAGTCGGCTTGAGGCCGATGTATTGAATCTCGACGCAATTTGAGTGTTCCATCGTCATTAGGAGGCCCTGAACCATACAATTAACTGTCAGTTTAACGTCGGATTCAAAAATGTAGACTCACAGGAGACGGACCACCTGGAGCCCGAGGCAGCAATATCCCCTTGTAGACAAATCGGCGGGAGAAAGAATTATTGACTCTCGACGCAATTTGAGTGTTCCTTCGTCATTAAGAGGCCCTGAGCATTACATTTAACTATCAGTTTTGCGTCGGATTCTAAAATGTTGACTCACAGGGGAACGACCATACGGTGCCCTAGGCAGCTATTGACCCTTGGAGGCAAGTCGGTTGGAGGACGATGTATTGGATCGCGACGCAAAATGAGTGTTCCATCGTCATTAGGAGGCCCTGAATGTTACAATTAACTATCACTTTTTCGTCGGATTCGAAAATCTAAACTCACAGGAGAACGACCATAAGGTGCCCGAGGCAGCAATAGACCCTTAGAGACAAGTCGGCTGGAGGCCGATGTATTGAATCTCGACGCAATTTGAGTGTCCCATCGTCATTAGAAGGCCCTGAACGTTACAATTAACTATCATTTATGCGTCGGATTCGAAAATCTACTCACAGGAGAAGTTCATACGGTGCTCGAGACAGCAATATCCCCTTGGAGACAAGTCCGCTGGAGGCAGATGTATTGAATCTCGACGCAATTTGATTGTTCCATCGTCATTAGGAGGGCCTGAACCTTACAACTAACTATCAGTTTCGCGTCGGATTCGAAAATCTAAACTCACAGCAGAACGACCATAAGGTGCCCGAGGCAGATATAGACCCTTGAAGACAAGACAGCTGGAAACCGATGTATTGATTCTTGACGCAATTTGAGTGTTCCATCGTCTTTAGGAGTCCCTGAACGTTACAATTAACTATCATTTATGCGTCGGATTCGAAAATCTAAACTCACAGGAGAACGAACATAAGGTGCCCGAGGCAGGAACAGACCCTTGGAGACAAGTCGGCTGGAGGCCGATGCATTGATTCTTGACGCAATTTGAGTGTTCCATCGTCATTAGGAGGCGCTGAATGATACAATTAACTATCATTTTTGCGTCGGATTCGACAATCTAAACTCACAGGAGAACGTCCACAAGGTGCCCGAGGCAGCAATATACCTCTTGGAGACATATCGGCTGGAGGCCGATGTATTGAATCTCGACGCAATTTGAGTGTTCCATCGTCATTAGGTCGCCCTGAACGTTATAATGAACTATCAGTTTTGCGTCGGATTCGAAAGTCTAGACTTACAAGAGAACGACCATAAGGTGCCCGAGGCAGCATTAGACTCTTGGAGACAAGTCGGCTGGAGGACGATGTATTGGATTGCGACGTAATTTGAGTGTTCCATCGAAATTAGGAGGCCCTGAATGTTACAATTAACTATCAGTTTTTCGTCGGATTCGAAAATCTAGACTCACAGCAGACTGACCATTTGGTGCCCGAGGCAGCAATATCCCATTGGAGACAACTCGGCAGGAGGACGATGTATTGAATCTCGACGCAATTTGAGTCTTCTATCGTCATTAGGAGGCGCTGAACGTTACAATTCACTATCATTTTTGCGTCGGATTCGAAAATCTAGACTTACAAGAGAACGACCAATAGGTGCCCGAGTCAGCATTAGACCCTTGGATACAAGTCGGCTGGAGGACGATGTATTGGATCGCGACGCAATTTGAGTGTTCCATCGTCATTAGGAGTCCCTGAATGTTACAATTAACTATCAGTTTTTCGTCGGATTCGAAAATCTAGACTCACAGCAGACGGACCATTTGGTGCCCGTGGCAGCAATATCCCCTTGGAGACAAATCGGCCTGAGGACAATGTATTGAATCTCGACGCAATTTGAGTGTTCCATCGTCATTACAAGGCCCTGAACCTTACAATTAAATATCATTTTTGCGTCGGATTCGAAAATCTAGATTCACAGGAAAACGACGATAAGGTGCCCGAGGAAGCAATAGACACTTGGAGACAAGTCGGCTGGAGCCGATGTGTTGAATCTCGACGCTATTTGAGTGTTCCATCGTCATTACAAGGCCCTGAACGTTAGAATTAACTATCATTTTTGCGTCGGATTTGAAGATCTAGACTCACAGCAGAACAACCATAAGGTGCCCGAGGCAGCAATAGACCCTTGGAGACAAGTCGGCTGGAGGACGATGTATTGAATCTCGACGCAACTTGAGAGTTCTAACGTCATCAGGACGCGCTGAACGTTACTATTCACTATCATTTTTGCGTCGGATTCGAAAATCTAGACTCACATTAGAGGAATCATATGGTGCCCGAGACAGCAATAGACCCTTGGAGACAAGCCGGCTGGAGGCCGATGTATTGAATCTCGACGCAATTTCAGTGTTCCATCGTCAATAAGAGGCCCTGAGCATTACATTTAACTATCAGTTTTGCGTCGGATTCTAAAATGTTGACTCACAGGGGAACGACCATAAGGTGCCCGAGGCAGCAATAGACCCTTGGAGACAAATCGGCTGAATGCCGATGTATTGAATCTCGAGGCAATTTGAGTGTTCCATCGTCATTAGGAAGCCCTGAACGTTACAATTAACAATCAGTTTCGCGTCGGATTCGAAAATCTAGACTCACATGAGAGCGAACATAAGAGGCCGGATGCAGTAATATCCCCATGGAGACAAGTCGGCTGGAGGACGATGTATTGAATCTCGACGCAATTTGAGTGTTCCATCGTCATTAGGAGGCCCTAAACGTTACAATTAACTATCATTTTTGCGTCGGATTCGATAATCTAAACTCACAGGAGAACGACCATAAGGTGCCCGAGGCAGCAACAGACCCTTGGAGACAAGTCAGCTGGAGGCCGATGTATTGACTCTCGACGGAATTTGAGTGTTCCATCGTCTTTAGGAGTCCCTGAACGTTACAATTAACTATCATTTATGCGTCGGATTCGAAAATCTAGACTCACAGGAGAACGACCATAAGGTGCCCGAGGCAGCATTAGACCCTTGGAGGCAAGTAGGCTGGAGGACGATGTATTGGATCGCGACGCAATTTGAGTGTTCCATCGTCATTAGGAGGCCCTGAATGTTACAATTAACTATCAGTTTTTCGTCGGATTCGAAAATCTAGACTCACAGCAGACGGACCATTTGGTGCCCGAGGCAGCAATATCCCCTTGGAGACAAATCGGCTGGAGGACGATGTATTGAATCTCGACGCAATTTGAGTCTTCTATCGTCATTAGGAGGCCCTGAACGTTACAATTAACAATCATTTTTGCGTCGGATTCGAAAATCTAGACTCACAGGAGAACGACCATAAGGCGCCCGAGGCAGCAATAGACCCTTGGAGACAAGTCGGCTGGAGGCCGATGTATTGAATCTCGACGCAATTTGAGTGTTCCATCGTCATTACAAGGCCCTGAACGTTACAATTAACTATCATTTTTGCTTCGGATTCGAAACTAGACTCACAGGAGAACGATCATAAGGTGCCCGAGGCAGCAATAGACCCTTGGAGACAAGTCGGCTGCAGGGCGATGTATTGAATCTCGACGCAATTTGAGTGTTCCATCGCCAATAGGAGGCCCTGAACGTTACAACTAACTATCATTTTTGCGTCGGATTCGATAATCTAAACTCACAGGAGAACGACCATAAGGTGCCCGAGGCAGCAACAGACCCTTGGAGACAAGTCGGCTGGAGGCCGATGTATTGAATCTCGACGCAATTTGAGTGTTCCATCGTCATTACAAGGCCCTGAACGTTACAATTAACTATCATTTTTGCGTCGGATTCGAAGATCTAGACTCACAGGAGAACGACCATAAGGTGCCCGAGGCAGCAATAGACCCTTGGAGACAAGTCGGCTGGAGGACGATGTATTGAATCTCGACGCAATTTGAGAGTTCTATCGTCATCAGGAGGCGCTGAACGTTACTATTCACTATCAGTTTCGCGTCGGATTCAAAAATCCAGACGCACAGGAGACGGACCATTTGGTGCCCGAGGCAGTAATATCCCCTTGGAGACAAATCAGCTGGAGGACGATGTATTGAATCTCGACGCAATTTGAGAGTTCTATCGTCATCAGGAGGCGCTGAACGTTACTATTCACTATCATTTTTGCGTCGGATTCGAAAATCTAGACTCACAGGAGAGGAATCATATGGTGCCCGAGACAGCAATAGACCCTTGGAGACAAGTCGGCTGGAGGCCGATGTATTGAATCTCGACGCAATTTGAGTGTTCCATCGGCATTAGGAGGCCCTGAACGTTACAATTAACTATCATTTTTGCGTCGGATTCGAAAATCTAGACTCACAGGAGAACGACCATAAGGTGCCCGAGGCAGCAATAGACCCTTGGAGACAAGTCGGCTGGAGCCGATGTATTGAATCACGACGCAATTTGAGTGTTCCATCGTCATTACAAGGCCTTGAACGTTACAATTAACTATGAGTTTGGCGTCGAATTCGAAAATCTAGACTCACAGGAGAACGACCATAAGGCGCCCGAGGCAGCAATAGACCCTTGGAGACAAGTCGGCTGGAGGCCGATGTATTGAATCTCGCCGCAATTTGAGTGTTCCATCGATATTACAAGGCCCTGAACGTTATAATGAACTATCAGTTTTGCGTCGGATTCGAAAATCTAGACTTACAAGAGAACGACCATAATGTGCCCGAGGCAGCATTAGAACCTTGGAGACAAGTCGGCTGGAGGACGATGTATTGGATCGCGACGCAATTTGAGTGTTCCATCGTCATTAGGAGGCGCTGAACCTTACAATTAACTATCAGTTTCGCGTCAGATTCGAAAAATTATACTCACAGGAGACGGACTACATGGAGCCCGAGGCAGCAATATCCCCTTGGAGACAAGTCGGCTGGAGGTCGATGTATTGAATCTCGACTCAATTTGAGTGTTCCATCGTCATTAAGAGGCCCTGAGCATTACATTTAAGTATCAGTTTTGCGTCGGATTCTAAAATGTTGACTCACAGGGGAACGACCATACGGTGCCCGAGGCAGTAATAGACCCTTGGAGACAAATCGGGTGAATGCCGATGTATTGAATCTCGAGGCAATTTCAGTGTTCCATCGTCATTAGGAAGCCCTGAACGTTACAATTAACAATCAGTTTCGCGTCGGATTCGAAAATCTGGACTCACATGAGAGCGAACATAAGAGGCCGGAGGCAGTAATATCCCCATGGAGACAAGTCGGCTGGAGGTCAATGTATTGGATCGCGACGCAATTTGAGTGTCCCATCGTCATTAGGAGGCCCTAAACGTTACATTTAACTATCATTTTTGCGTCGGATTCGAAAGTCTAGACTCACAGGAGAACGACCATAAGGTGCCCGAGGCAGCAATAGACCCTTGGAGACAAGTCGGCTGGAGGACGATGTATTGAATCTCGACGCAATTTGAGTGTCCCATCGTCATTAGGAGGCAATAAACGTTACAACTAACTATCATTTTTGCGTCGGATTCGATAATCTAAACTCACAGGAGAAGGAGCATATGGTGCACGAGACTGCAATATCCCCTTGGATACAAGTCGACTGGAGGTCGACGTATTGACTCTCGACGCAATTTGAGTGTTCCATCGTCTTTAGGAGTCCCTGAACGTTACAATTAACTATCATTTATGCGTCGGATTCTAAAATCTACTCACAGGAGAAGTTCATACGGTGCTCGATGCAGCAATTGACCCATGGAGACAAGTCGGCTGGAAACCGATGTATTGATTCTTGACGCAATTTGAGTGTTCCATCGTCATTAGGATGCGTAGAACGTTACATTTAACAATCATTTTAGCGTCGGATTCGAAAATCTACTCACAGGAGAAGTTCATACGGTGCTCGAGATAGCAATATCCCCTTGGAGACAAGTCCGCTGGAGGCCGATGTATTGAATCTCGACGCAATGTGAGTGTTCCATCGTCATTACAAGGCCCAGAACGTTACAATTAACTATCATTTTTGCGTCGGATTCGAAACTAGACCCACAGGAGAACGAACAAAAGGTGCTCGAGGCAGCAGTTGATCCTTGGAGACAAGTCGGCTGGAGGGCGATGTATTGAATCTCGACGCAATTTGAGTGTTCCATCGCCAATAGGAGGCCCTGAACGTTACAATTAACTATGAGTTTTGCGTCGGATTCGAAAATCTAGACTCACAGGAGAAGGATCATATGGTGCACGAGACTGCAATATCCCCTTGGAGACAAGTCCGCTGGAGGCCGATGTATTGAATCTCAACGCAATTTGAGTGTCCATTCGTCATTAGGAGGCCCTAAACGTTACAATTAACTAACATTTTTGCGTCGGATTCGATAATCTAAACTCACAGGAGAACGACCATAAGGTGCCCGAGGCAGCAACAGACCCTTATAGACAAGTCGGCTGGAGGCCGATGTATTGAATCTCGACGCAATTTGAGTGTTCCATCGTCATTACAAGGCCCTGAACGTTACAATTAACTATCATTTTTGCGTCGGATTCGAAACTAGACTCACAGGAGAACGAACATAAGGTGCCCGAGGCAGCAATAGACCCTTAGAGACAAGTCGGCTGGAGGGCGATGTATTGAATCTCGACGCAATTTGAGTGTTCCATCGCCAATAGGAGGCCCTGAACGTTACAATTAACTATCATTTTTGCGTCGGATTCGATAATCTAAACTCACAGGAGAAGGATCATATGGTGCACGAGACTGCAATATCCCCTTGGAGACAAGTCCGCTGGAGGCCGATGTATTGAATCTCAACGCAATTTGAGTGTCCCATCGTCATTAGGAGGCCCTAAACGTTACAATTAACTATCATTTTTGCGTCGGATTCGATAATCTAAACTCACAGGAGAACGACCATAAGGTGCCCGAGGCAGCAACAGACCCTTGGAGACAAGTCGGCTGGAGGCCGATGTATTGAATCTCGACGCAATTTGAGTGTTCCATCGACATTACAAGGCCCTGAACGTTACAATTAACTATCATTTTTGCGTCGGATTCGAAGATCTAGACTCACAGGAGAACGACCATAAGGTGCCCGAGGCAGCAATAGACCCTTGGAGACAAGTCGGCTGGAGGACGATGTATTGAATCTCGACGCAATTTGAGAGTTCTATCGTCATCAGGAGGCGCTGAACGTTACTATTCACTATCAGTTTCGCGTCGGATTCAAAAATCCAGACTCACAGGAGACGGACCAATTGGTGCCCGAGGCAGCAATATCCCCTTGGAGACAAATCAGCTGGAGGACGATGTATTGAATCTCGACGCAATTTGAGAGTTCTATCGTCATCAGGAGGCGCTGAACGTTACTATTCACTATCATTTTTGCGTCGGATTCGAAAATCTAGACTCACAGGAGAGGAATCATATGGTGCCCGAGACAGCAATAGACACTTGGAGACAAGTCGGCTGGAGGCCGATGTATTGAATCTCGACGCAATTTGAGTGTTCCATCGGCATTAGGAGGCCCTGAACGTTACAATTCACTATCATTTTTGCGTCGGATTCGAAAATCTACTAACAGGAGAAGGATCATATGGTGCACTAGACTGCAATATCCCCTTGGATACAAGTCGACTGGAGGTCGATGTATTGAATCTAGACGCAATTTGAGTGTTCCATCGTCATTAAGAGGCCCTGATCATTACATTTAACTATCAGTTTTGCGTCGGATTCTAAAATGTTGATTCACAGGGGAACGACCATAAGGTGCCCGAGGCAGCAATAGACCCTTGGAGACAAATCGGCTGAATGCCGATGTATTGAATCTCGAGGCAATTTGAGTGTTCCATCGTCATTAGGAAGCCCTGGACGTTACAATTAACAATCAGTTTCGCGTCGGATTCGAAAATCTAGACTCACATGAGAGCGAACATAAGAGGCCGGATGCAGTAATATCCCCATGGAGACAAGTCGGCTGGATAACGATGTATTGAATCTCGACGCAATTTGAGTGTTCCATCGTCATTAGGAGGCCCTAAACGTAACAATTAACTATCATTTTTGCGTCGGGTTCGATAATCTAAACTCACAGGAGAATGACCATAAGGTGCCCGAGGCAGCAACAGACCCTTGGAGACAAGTCAGTTGGAGGCCGATGTATTGACTCTCGACGGAATTTGAGTGTTCCATCGTCTTTAGGAGTCCCTGAACGTTACAATTAACTATCATTTATGCGTCGGATTCGAACATCTAGACTTACAGGAGAACGACCATAAGGTGCCCGAGGCAGCATTAGACCCTTGGAGACAAGTAGGCTGGAGGACGATGTATTGGATCGCGACGCAATTTGAGTGTTCCATCGTCATTAGGAGGCCCTGAATGTTACAATTAACTATCAGTTTTTCATCGGATTCGAAAATCTAGACTCACAGCAGACGGACCATTTGGTGCCCGAGGCAGCAATATCCCCTTGGAGACAAATCGGCTGGAGGACGATGTATTGAATCTCGACGCAATTTGAGTCTTCTATCGTCATTAGGAGGCCCTGAACGTTACAATTAACAATCATTTTTGCGTCGGATTCGAAAATCTAGACTTGCAAGAGAACGACCATAAGGTGCCCAAGGCAGCATTAGACCCTTGGAGACAAGTCGGCTGGAGGACGATGTATTGAATCTCGACGCAATTTGAGTATTCCATCGTCATTACAAGGCCCTGAACGTTACAATTAACTATCATTTTTGCGTCGGATTCGAAAATCTAGACTCACAGGAGAACGACCATAAGGTGCCCGAGGCAGCAATAAACCCTTGGAGACAAGTCGGCTGGAGCCGATGTATTGAATCTCGACGCAATTTGAGTGTTCCATCGTCATTACAAGGCCTTGAACGTTACAATTAACTATGAGTTTGGCGTCGGATTCGAAAATCTAGACTCACAGGAGACGGACTACATGGAGCCCGAGGCAGCAATATCCCCTTGGAGACAAGTCGGCTGGAGGTCGATGTATTGAATCTCGACTCAATTTGAGTGTTCCATCGTCATTAAGAGGCCCTGAGCATTACATTTAACTATCAAATTTGCGTCGGATTCTAAAATGTTGACTCACAGTGGAACGACCATACGGTGCCCAAGGCAGCAATAGACCCTTGGAGACAAATCGGCTGAATGCCGATGTATTGAATCTCGAGGCAATTTCAGTGTTCCATCGTCATTAGGAAGCCCTGAACGTTACAATTAAGAATCAGTTTCGCGTCGGATTCGAAAATCTGGACTCACATGAGAGCGAACATAAGAGGCCGGAGGCAGTAATATCCCCATGGAGACAAGTCGGCAGGAGGTCAATGTATTGGATCGCGACGCAATTTGAGTGTCCCATCGTCATTAGGAGGCCCTAAACGTTAGAATTAACTATCATTTTTGCGTCGGATTCGAAAATCTAGACTCACAGGAGAACGACCATAAGGTGCCCGAGGCAGCAATAGGCCCTTGCAGACAAGTCGGCTGGAGGACGATGTATTGAATCTCGACGCAATTTGAGTGTCCCATCGTCATTAGGAGGCCCTAAACGTTACAACTAACTATCATTTTTGCGTCGGATTGGATAATCTAAACCCACAGGAGAAGGATCATATGGTGCACGAGACTGCAATATCCCCTTGGATACAAGTCGACTGGAGGTCGATGTATTGACACTCGACGCAATTTGAGTGTTCCATCGTCTTTAGGAGTCCCTGAACGTTACAATTAACTATCATTTATGCGCCGGATTCGAAAATCTACTCACAGGAGAAGTTTATACGGTGCTCGAGGCAGCAATAGACCCATGGAGACAAGTCGGCTGGAAACCGATGTATTGATTCTTGACGCAATTTGAGTGTTCCATCGTCATTAGGAGGCGTAGAACGTTACAATTAACAATCATTTTAGCGTCGGATTCGAAAATCTACTCACAGGAGAAGCTCATACGGTGCTCGAGACAGCAATATCCCCTTGGAGACAAGTCCGCTGGAGGCCGATGTATTGAATCTCGACGCAATTTGAGTGTTCCATCGTCATTACAAGGCCCTGAACGCTACAATTAACTATCATTTTTGCGTCGGATTCGAAACTAGACTCACAGGAGAACGAACATAAGGTGCCCGAGGCAGCAATAGACCCTTGGAGACAAGTCGGCTGGAGGGCGATGTATTGAATCTCGACGCAATTTGAGTGTTCCATCGCCAATAGAAGGCCCTGAACGTTACAATTAACTATGAGTTTTGCCTCGGATTCGAAAATGTAGACTCACAGGAGAACGACCATAAGGTGCCCGACGCAGCAACAGACCCTGTGAGACAAGTCGGCTGAAGGCCGATGTAATGAATCTCGACGCAATTTGAGTGTTCCATCGTCATTACAAGGCCCTCAACGTTACAATTAACTATCATTTTTTCGTCGGATTCGAAAATCCAGACTCACAGGAGAACGACCATAAGGTGCCCGAGGCAGCAATAGACCCTTGGAGACAAGTCGGCTGGAGGCCGATGTATTGAATCTCGATTCAATTTGAGTGTTCCATCGGCATTAGGAGGCCCTGCACGTTACATTTAACTATCATTTTAGCGTCGGATTCGAAAATCTACACACAGGAGAAGTTCATACGGTGCTCGAGACAGCAATATACCCCTTGGAGACAAATCGACTGGAGGCCGATGTATTGAATATCGACGCAATTTGAGTGTTCCATCGTCATTAGGTCGCCCTGAACGTTATAATGATATATCCTTTTTTCGTTGGATTCGAAAATCTAGACTTACAAGAGAACGACCATAAGGTGCCCGAGGCAGCAACAGACCCTTGGAGACAAGTCGGCTGGAGGCCGATGTATTGAATCTCGACGCAATTTGAGTGTTCCATCGTCATTACAAGGCCCTGAACGTTATAATGAACTATCATTTTTGCGTCGGATACGAATATCTAGACTTACAAGAGAACGACCATAAGGTTCCCGAGGCAGCATTAGACCCTTGGAGACAAGTCGGCTGGAGGACGATGTATTGAATCTCGACTCAATTTGTGTGCTCCATCGTCATTAGGACGCCCTGAACGTTGCAATTAACAATGAGTTTTGCGTCGGATTCGAAAACGTAGAATCACCGGAGACGGACCATGTGGTGCCCGAGGCAGCGATATCCCCTTGGAGACAAGTCGGCTGGAGCCGATGTATTGAATCTCGACGCAATTTGAGTGTTCCATCGTCATTAGAAGGCCCTGAACGTTACAATTAACTATCCTTTTTGCGTCGGATTCGAAAATCCAGACTCACAGGAGACGGACCATTTGGTGCCCGAGGCAGCAATATTCCCTTGGAGACAAATCCGCTGGAGGACGATGTATTGAATCTCGACGCAATTTGAGAGTTCCATCGTCATTAGGAGGCCCTGAACGTTACAATTAACTATCATTTTTGCGTCGGATTCGAAAATCTAGACTTACAAGAGAACGACCATAAGGTGCCCGAGGCAGCATTAGACCCTTGGAGACAAGTCGGCTGGAGGACGATGTATTGAATCTCGACGCAATTTGAGTGTCCCATCGTCATTAGGAGGCCCTGAACCTTACAATTAACTATCAGTTTCGCGTCGGATTCGAAAATCTAGACTCACAGGAGACGGACCACAAGGAGCCCGAGGCAGCAATATCCAATTGTAGACAAGTCGGCTGGAGGAAGATGTATTGACTCTCGACGCAATTTGAGTGTTCCATCGTCTTTAGGAGTCCCTGAACGTTACAATTAACTATCAGTTTTGCGTCGGATTCTAAAATGTTGACTCACAGGGGAACGACCATACGGTGCCCGAGGCAGCAATAGACCCTTGGAGACAAGTCGGCTGGAGGCCGATGTATTGAATCTCGACGCAATTTGAGTGTTCCATCGTCATTACAAGGCCCTGAACGTTACAATTAACTATCATTTTTGCGTCGGATTCGAAACTAGACTCACAGGAGAACGAACATAAAGTGCCCGAGGCAGCAATAGACCCTTGGAGACAAGTCGGCTGGAGGCCGATGTACTGAATCTTGACGCAATTTGAGTGTTCCATCGCCAATAGGAGGCCCTGAACGTTACAATTAACTATGAGTTTTGCGTCGGACTCGAAAACGTAGAATCACCGGAGACGGACCATGTGGTGCCCGAGGCAGCGATATCCCCTTGGAGACAAGTCGGCTGGAGGCCGATGTATTGAATCTCGACGCAATTTGACTGTTCCATCGTCATTACAGGGCCCTGAACGTTACAATTAACTATGAGTTTTGCGTCGGATTCGAAAATCTAGACTCACAGGAGAACGACCATAAGGCGCCCGAGGCAGCAATAGACCCTTGGAGACAAGTCGGCTGGAGGCCGATGTATTGAATCTCGACGCAATTTGAGTGTTCCATTGTCATTACAAGGCCCTGAACGTTATAATGAACTATCAGTTTTGCGTCGGATTCGAAAATCTAGACTTACAAGAGAACGACCATAAGGTGCCCGAGGCAGCATTAGAACCTTGGAGACAAGTCGGCTGGAGGCCGATGTATTGAATCTCGACGCAATTTGAGTGTTCCATCGGCATTAGGAGGCCCTGAACGTTACAGTTAAGTATCATTTTAGCGTCGGATTCGAAAATCTTTTAACAGGAGAAGGATCATATGGTGCACGAGACTGCAATATCCCCTTGGATACAAGTCGACTGGAGGTCGATGTATAGATTCTCGACGCAATTTGAGTGTTCCGTCGTCTTTAGGAGTCTCTGAACGTTACAAATAACTATCATTTATGCGTCGGATTCGAAAATCTAGACTCACAGGAGAACGACCATAAGGTGCCCGAGGCAGCATTAGACCGTTAGAGACAAGTCGGCTGGAGGCCGATGTATTGAATCTCGACGCAATTTGAGTGTTCCATCGTCATTACAAGGCCCTGAAAGTTACAATTAATTATCATTTTTGCGTCGGATTCGAAAATCTAGACTCACAGGAGAACGACCATAAGGTGCCCGAGGCAGCAATAGACCCTTGGAGACAAGTCGGCTGGAGGTCGATGTATTGAATCTCGACGCAATTTGACTGTTCCATCGCCAATAGGAATCCCTGAACGTTACAATTAACTGTCAGTTTCGCGTCGGATTTGAAAATCTAGTCTCACATGAGAGCGAACATAAGAGGCCGGAGGCAGTAATATCCCCATGGAGACAAGTCGGCTGGAGGACGATGTATTGAATCTCGACTCAATTTGTGTGCTCCATCGCCATTAGGACGCCCTGAACGTTACAATTAACAATGAGTTTTGCGTCGGATTCGAAAACGTAGAATCACCGGAGACGGACCATGTGGTGCCCGAGGCAGCGATATCCCCTTGGAGACAAGTCGGCTGGAGCCGATGTATTGAATCTCGACGCAATTTGAGTGTTCCATCGTCATTAGAAGGCCCTGAACGTTACAATTAACTATCCTTTTTGCGTCGGATTCGAAAATCCAGACTCACAGGAGACGGACCATTTGGTGCCCGAGGCAGCAATATCCCCTTGGAGACAAATCCGTTGGAGGACGATGTATTGAATCTCGACGCAATTTGAGAGTTCCATCGTCATTAGGAGGCCCTGAACGTTACAATTAACTATCATTTTTGCGTCGGATTCGAAAATCTAGACTTACAAGAGAACGACCATAAGGTGCCCGAGGCAGCATTAGACCCTTGGAGACAAGTAGGCTGGAGGACGATGTATTGGATCGCGACGCAATTTGAGTGTTCCATCGTCATTAGGAGGCCCTGAATGTTACAATTAACTATCAGTTTTTCATCGGATTCGAAAATATAGACTCACAGCAGACGGACCATTTGGTGCCAGAGGCAGCAATATCCCCTTGGAGACAAATCGGCTGGAGGACGAAGTATTGAATCTCGACGCAATTTGAGAGTTCTATCGTCATCAGGAGGCGCTGAACGCTACTATTCACTAGCAGTTTTGCGTCGGATTCGAAAACGTAGAATCACCGAAGAAGGACCATGTGGTGCCGAGGCAGCGATATCCCCTTGGAGACAAGTCGGCTGGAGGACGATGTAATGAATCTCGACGCAATTTGAATGTTCCATCGTCATTAGAAAGCCCTGAACTTTACAATTAACTATCATTTTTGCGTCGGATTCGAAAATCTAGACTCACAGGAGACGGAATACATGGAGCCCGAGGCAGCAATATCCCCTTGGATACAAGCCGACTGGAGGTCGATGTATTGACTCTCGACGCAATTTGAGTGTTCCATCGGCATTAGGAGGCCCTGAACGTTACAGTTAACTATCATTTTGCCGTCGGATTCGAAAATCTACTAACAGGAGAAGGATCATATGGTGCACGAGACTGCAATATCCCCTTGGAGACAAGTCGGCTGGAGGACGATGTATTGGATCGCGACGCAATTTGAGTGTTCCATCGTCAATAGGAGGCCCTGAACGTTACAATTAACAATCATTTTAGCGTCGGATTCGAAAATCTACTCACAGGAGAAGTTCATACGGAGCTCGAGACAGCAATATCCCCTTGGAGACAAGTCCGCTGGAGGTTGATGTATTGAATTTCGACGCAATTTGAGTGTTCCATCGTCATTAGGAGGCCCTGAACCTTACAATTAACTATCAGTTTCGCGTCGGATTCGAAAATCTAGACTCACAGGAGAACGACCATAAGGTGCCCGAGGCAGCAGTAGACCCTTGGAGACAAGTCGGCTGGAGGACGATGTATTGAATCTCGACGCAATTTGAGTGTCCCATCGTCATTAGGAGGCCCTAAGCGTTACAATTAACTATCAAAAATGATAGTTAATTGTAACGTTCAGGGCCTTGTAATGACGATGGAACACTCAAATTGCGTCGAGATCCAATACATCGGCCTCTTGCCGACTTGTCTCCAAGGGTGTCTTGGTGCCTCGGGCACCTTATGGTCGTTCTCCTGTGAGTCTAGATTCTCGAATCCGACGCATAAATGATAGTTAATTGTAACGTTCAGGGCCTTCTAATGACGATGGGACACTCAAATTGCGTCGAGATTCAATACATCGTCCTCCAGCCGACTTGTCTCCTAGGGTCTATTGCTGCCTCGGGCACCTTATGTTCGTTCTCCTGTGAGTCTAGATTTTCGAACACGACGCAAAAATGATAGTTAATTGTAACGCTCAGGGCCTTCTAATGACGATGGGACACTCAAATTACGTCGAGATTCAATACATCGGCCTCCAGCCGACTTGTATCCAAGGGGATATCGCTGCCTCGGGCACCACATGGTCCGTCTCCGGTGATTCAACGTTTTCGAATCCGACGCAAAACTCATAGTTAATTGTAACGTTCAGGGCCTCCTAATGACGATGGAACTCTCAAATTGCGTCGAGATTCAATACATCATCCTCCAGCCGACTTGTCTCCAAGGGTCTATTGCTGCCACGGGCACCTTATGGTCGTTCTCCTGTGAGTCTAGATTTTCGAATCCGACGCGAAACTGATAGTTAAATGTAACGTTCAGAGCCTCCTAATGCCGATGAAACACTCAAATTGCGTCGCGATTCAATACATCGGCCTCCAGCCGACTTGTCTCAAAGGTACTATTGCTGCCTCGGGCCCTTATGGTCGTTCTCCTGTGAGTCTAGATTTTCGAATCCGACGCGAAACTGATAGTTAATTGTAAGGTTCAGGGCCTCCTAATGACGATGGAACACTCAAATTGCGTCGAGATTCAATACGTCGTCCTCCAGCCGACTTGTCTCCAAGGGTCTATTGCTGCCTCGGGCACCTTATGGTCGTTCTCCTGTGAGTCTAGATTTTCGAATCCGACGCTTAAATGATAGTTAATTGTAACGTTCAGGGACTCCTAAAGACGATGGAACACTCAAATTGCGTCGAGAGTCAATACATCTTCCTCCAGCGGACTTGTCTACAAGGGGATATTGCTGCCTTGGGCTCCTTGTGGTCCGTCACTTGTGAGTCTAGATTTTCGAATCCGACGCGAAACTGATTGTTAATTGTAAGCTTCAGGGCCTCCTAATGACGATGGAGCACACAAATTGAGTCGAGATTCAATACATCGGCTTCCAGCCGACGTGTCTCCAAGGGTCTATTGCTGCCTCGGGCACATTATGGTCGTTCTCCTGTGAGTCTAGATTTTCGAATCCGACGCAAAAATGATAGTTAATTGTAACGTTCAGGGCCTTGTATTGACGATGGAACACTCAAATTGCGTCGAGATTCGATACGTCGACCTCCAGCCGACTTGTCTCCAAGGGTCTCTTGCTGCCTCGGGCACCTTATGGTCGTTCTGTTGTAACTCTAGATTTTCGAATCCGACGCAAAACTGATAGTTCATTATAACGTTCAGGGCGTCCTAATGACGATAGAAGACTCAAATTGCGTCGAGATTCAATACATCGGCCTCCAGCCGACTTATATCCAAGGGGATATCGCTGCCTTGGGCACCACATGGTCCGTCTCCGGTGATTCAACGTTTTCGAATCCGACGCAAAACTCATAGTTAATTGTAACGTTCATGGCCTCCTAATGACGATGGAACTCTCAAATTGCGTCGAGATTCAATACATCGTCCTCCAGTCGACTTGTCTCCAAGGGTCTATTGCTGCCTCGGGCACCTTATGGTCGTTCTCCTGTGAGTTTAGATTTTCGAATCCGACGAAAAACTGATAGTTAATTGAAAAATTCAGGGCCTCCTAATAACGATGGAACACTCATTTTGCGTCGACTTGTCTCCAAGGGTCTATTGCTGCCACGGGCACCTTATGGTCGTTCTCCTGTGAGTTTAGATTTTCGAATCCAACCAAAAACTGATAGTTAATTGTAAAATTCAGGGCCTCCAAATGACGATGGAACACTCATTTTGCGTCGCGATCCAATACATCGTCCTCCAACCGACTTGTCTCCAAGGGTCAATAGCTGCCTCGGGCACCGTATGGTCGTTCCCCTGTAAGTCAACATTTTCGAATCCGACGCAAAACTGATAGTAAATGTAATGCTCAGGGCCTCTTAATGACGATGGAACACTCAAATTGCGTCGAGAGTCAATTCATCTTCCTCCAGCCGACTTGTCTACAAGGGGATATTGCTGCCTCCGGTTCCGTGTGGTCCGTCTCCTGTGAGTCTAGATTTTCGAATCCGACGCGAAACTGATAGTTAATTGTAAGGTTCAGGACCTCCTAATGACGATGGAACACTCAAATAGCGTCGAGATTCAATACATCGGCCTCCAGCGGACTTGTCTCCAAGGGGATATTGCTGTCTCGCGCACCATATGATCCTTCTCCTGTGAGTCTAGATTTTCGAATCCGACGCAAAAATGGTAGTGAATAGTAACGTCCAGCGCCTCCTGATGACGATAGAACTCTCAAATTGCGTCGAGATTCAATACATCGGCCTCCAGCCGACTTGTCTCCAAGGGTCTATTGCTGCCTCGGGCACCGTATGGTCGTTCCCCTGTGAGTCAACATTTTAGAATCCGACGCAAAAATGATAGTTAATTGTAACGTTCAGGGCCTTGTAATGACGATGGAACACTCAAATTGCGTCGAGACTCAATACATCGGCCTCCAGCCGACTTGTCTCCGAGGGTCTATTGCTGCCTCGGGCACCTTATGGTCGTTCTCGTGTGAGTTTAGATTATCGAATCCGACGCAAAAATGATAGTTAATTGTAACGTTCAGGGCCTCCTAATGCCGATGGAACACTCAAATTGCGTCGAGATTCAATACATCGGCCTCCAGCCGACTTGTCTCCAAGGGTCTATTGCTGCCTCGGGCACCTTATGGTCGTTCTCCTGTGAGTTTAAATTTTCGAATCCGACGAAAAACTGATAGTTAATTGTAACATTCAGGGCCTCCTAATGACGATGGAACGCTCATTTTGCGTCGCGATCCAATACATCGTCCTCCAACCGACTTGTCTCCAAGGGTCAATAGCTGCCTTTGCCACCGTATGGTCGTTCCCCTGTGAGTCAACATATTCGAATCCGACGCAAAACTGATAGTTAAATGTAATGCTCAGGGCCTCTTAATGATGATGGAACACTCAAATTGCGTCGAGAGTCAATACATCTTCCTCCAGCCGACTTGTCTACAAGGGAATATTGCTGCCTCGGGCTCCATGTGGTCCGTCTCCTGTGAGTCTAGATTTTCGAATCCGACGCGAAACTGATAATTAATTGTAAGGTTCAGGATCTCCTAATGACGATGGAACACTCAAATTGCGTCGAGATTCAATACATCGGCCTCCAACGGACTTGTCTCCAAGGGGATATTGCTGTCTCGGGCACCATATAATCCTTCTCCTGTGAGTCTAGATTTTCGAATCCGACGCAAAAATGATAGTGAATAGTAACGTTCAGCGCCTCCTGATGACGATAGAACTCTCAAATTGCGTCGAGAATCAATACATCGGCCTCCAGCCGACTTGTCTCCAAGGGTCTATTGCTGCCTCGGGCACCGTATGGTCGTTCCCCTGTGAGTCAACATTTTAGAATCCGAAGCAAAAATTATAGTTAATTGTAACGTTCAGGGCCTTGTAATGACGATGGAACACTCAAATTGCGTCGAGATTCAATACATCGGCCTCCAGCCGACTTGTCTCCAAGGGTCTATTGCTGCCTCGGGCACCTTATGGTCGTTCTCCTGTGAGTCTAGATTATCGAATCCGACGCAAAAATGATAGTTAATTGTAACGTTTAGGGCCTTGTAATGACGATGGAACACTCAAATAGCGTCGAGATTCAACACATCGGCCTCCAGCCGACTTGTCTCCAAGGGTCTGTTGCTGCCTCGGGCACCTTATGGTCGTTCTCCTGTGATTTTAGATTATCGAATCCGACGCAAAAATGATAGTTAATTGTAACGTTCAGGGCCTCCCAATGACGATGGAACACTCACATTGCGTCGCGATCCAATACATCGGCCTCCAGCGAACTTGTCTCCAAGGGGATATTGCTGTCTCGGGCACCATATGATCCTTCTCCTGTGAGTCTAGATTTTCGAATCCGACGCAAAAATGATATTGAATAGTAACGTTCAGGGACTCCTAAAGACGATGGAACACTCAAATTGCGTCGATATTCAATACATCGGCCTCCTGTCGATTTGTCTCCAAGGGGTATATTGCTGTCTCGAGCACCGTATGAACTTCTCCTGTGAGTAGATTTACGAATCCGACGTTAAAATGATAGTTATTGTAACGTTCAGGGCCTTGTAATGACGATGGAACACTCAAATTGCGTCGAGATTCAATACATCGTCCTCCAGCCGACTTGTCTCCAAGAGTCTAATGCTGCCTCGGGCACCTTATGGTCGTTCTCTTGTAAGTCTAGATTTTCGAATCCGACGCAAAAATGATAGTTAATTGTAACGTTCAGGGCCTTCTAATGACGATGGAACACTCACATTGCGTCGCGATCCAATACATCGGCCTCCAGCGAACTTGTCTCCAAGGGGATATTGCTGTCTCGGGCACCATATGATCCTACTCCTGTGAGTCTAGATTTTCGAATCCGACGCAAAAATGATAGTGAATAGTAACGTTCAGGGCCTCCTAATGACGATAGAAGACTCAAATTGCGTCGAGATTCAATACATCGTCCTCCAGCCAATTTGTCTCCAAGGGGATATTGCTGCCTCGGGCACCAAATGGTCCGTTTGCTGTGAGTCTAGATTTTCGAATCCGACGAAAAACTGATAGTTAAATGTAACATTCAGGGCCTCCTAATGACGATGGAACACTCAAATTGGGTCGCGATCCAATTCATCGTCCTCCAGCCGACTTGTATCCAAGGGGATATTGCAGTCTCGTGCACCATATGATCCTTCTCCTGTGAGTCAACATTTTAGTATCCGACGCAAAACTGATAGTTAAATGTAATGCTCAGGGGCTCTTAATGACGATGGAACACTCAAAATGCGTCGAGAGTCAATTCATCTTCCTCCAGCCGACTTGTCTACAAGGGGATATTGCTGCCTTGGGCTCCATGTGGTCCGTCTCCTGTGAGTCCAGATTTTCGAATCCGACGCAAACCTCATAGTTAATTGTAACGTTCAGGGCCTCCTATTGGCGATGGAACACTCAAATTGCGTCGAGATTGAATACATCGGCCTCCAGCCGACTTGTCTCCAAGAGGATATCGCTGCCTCGGGCACCTTATGGTCGTTCTCCTGTGAGTTTAGATTATCGAATCCGACGCAAAAATGATAGTTAATTGTAACGTTTGGGGCCTCCTAATGACGATGGGACACTCAAATTGCGTCGAGATTCAATATATCGGCCTCCAGCCGACTTGTCTCCAAGGGGATATCGCTGCCTCGGGCACCTTATGGTCGTTCTCCTGTGAGTCTAGATTTTTGAATCCGACGCAAAAATGATAGTTTATTGTAACGTTCAGGGCCTTGTAATGACGATGGAACACTCAAATTGCGTCGTGATTCAATACATCGGCCTCCATCGGACTTGTCTCCAAGGGGATATTGCTGTCTCGAGCACCGTATGAACTTCTCCTGTGAGTAGATTTTCGAATCCGACGCTAAAATGATTCTTAATTGTAACGTTCAAGGCCTCCTAATGACGATGGAACACTCAATTTGCGTGAAGAATGAATACATCGGTTTCCAGCCGACTTGTCTCCAAAGGTCTATTGCTGCCTCGAGCACCGTATGAACTTCTCCTGTGAGTAGATTTTCGATCCGACGCATAAATGATAGTTAAATGTGACGTTAAGGGCCTTGTAATGACGAAGGAACACTCAAATTGCGTCGAGATTCAATACATCGGCCTCCAGCCGACTTGTCTCCAAGGGGATATCGCTGCCTGGGGCACCTTGTGGTCGTTCTCCTGTGAGTCTAGATTTTCGAATCCGACGCAAAAATGATAGTTGATTGTATCGTTCAGGGCCTTGTAATGACGATGGAACACTCAAATTGCGTTGAGATTCAATACATCTTCCTCCAGCCGACTTGTCTACTGGGGGATATTGCTGCCTCGGGCACCATATGATCCTTCTCCTGTGAGTCTAGATTTTCGAATCCGACGCAAAAATGATAGTGAATAGTAACGTTCAGCGCCTCCTGATGAGGATAGAACTCTCAAATTGCGTCGAGATTCAATACATCGGCCTCCAGCCGTCTTGTCTCCAAGGGTCTATTGCTGCCTCGGGCACCGTATGGTCGTTCCCCTGTGAGTCAACATTTAAGAATCCGACGCAAAAATGATAGTTAATTGTAACGTTCAGGGCCTTGTAATGACGATGGAACACTCAAATTGCGTCGAGATTCAATACATCGGCCTCCAGCCGACTTGTCTCCAAGGGTCTATTGCTGCCTCGGGCACCTTATGGTCGTTCTCCTGTGAGTTTAGATTATCGAATCCGACGCAAAAATGATAGTTAATTGTAACGTTTAGATCCTTGTAATGACGATGGAACACTCAAATTGCGTCGAGATTCAATACATCGGCCTCCAGCCGACTTGTGTCCAAGGGTCTGTTGCTGCCTCGGGCACCTTATGGTCGTTCTCCTGTGATTTTAGATTATCGAATCCGACGCAAAAATGATAGTTAATTGTAACGTTCAGGGCCTCCTAATGCCGATGGAACACTCAAATTGCGTCGATACTCAATACATCGGCCTCCAGTCGATTTGTCTCCAAGGGTCTATTGCTGCCTCGGGCACTTTATGGTCGTTCTCCTGTGAGTTTAGATTTTCGAATCCGACGAAAAACTGATAATTAATTGTAACATTCAGGGCCTCTTAATGACGATGGACCACTCAAATTGCGTCGAGAGTCAATACATCTTCCTCCAGCCGACTTGTCTACAAGGGGATATTGCTGCCTCGGGCTCCATGTGGTCCGTCTCCTGTGAGTCTAGATTTTCGAAACCGACGCAAAACTGATAGTTAAGTGTAAGGTTCAGGGCCTCCTAACGACGATGGAACACTAAAATTGCGTCGAGATTCAATACATCGGCCTCCAGCGGACTTGTCTCAAAGGGGATATTGCTGTCTCGGGCACCATATGATGCTTCCCCTGTGAGTCTAGATTTTCGAATCCGACGCAAAAATGATAGTGAATAGTAACGTTCAGCGCCTCCTGATGACGATAGAACTCTCAAATTGCGTCGAGATTCAATACATCGGCCTCCAGCCGACTTGTCTCCAAGGGTCTATTGCTGCCTCGGGCACCGTATGGTCGTTCTCCTGTGAGTCTAGATTATCGAATCCGACGCAAAAATGATAGTAAATTGTAACGTTTAGGGCCTTGTAATGACGATGGAACACTCAAATTGCGTCGAGATTCAATACATCGGCCTCCAGCCGACTTGTCTCCAAGGGTCTGTTGCTGCCTCGGGCACCTTATGGTCGTTCTCCTGTGAGTTTAGATTATCGAATCCGACGCAAAAATGATAGTTAATTGTAACGTTTAGGGCCTTGTCATGACGATGGAACACTCAAATTGCGTCGAGATTCAATACATCGGCCTCCAGCCGACTTGTCTCCATGGGTCTGTTGCTGCCTCGGGCACCTTATGGTCGTTCTCCTGTGATTTTAGATTATCGAATCCGACGCAAAAATGATAGTTAATTGTAACGTTCAGGGACTCCTAAAGACGCTGGAACACTCTAATTGCGTCGATATTCAATACATCGGCCTCCAGTCGATTTGTCTCCAAGGGGTATATTGCTGTCTCGAGCACCGTATGAACTTCTCCTGTGATAGATTTTCGAATCCGACGCTAAAATGATAGTTAATTGTAACGTTCAGGGCCTTGTAATGACGTTGGAACACTCAAACTGCGTCGAGATTCAATACATCGTCCTCCAGCCGACTTGTCTCCAAGGGTCTGTTGCTGCCTCGGGCACCTTATGGTCGTTCTCCTGTGAGTTTAGAATATCGAATCCGACGCAAAAATGATAGTTAATTGTAACGTTCAGGGCCTCCTAATGCCGATGGAACACTCAAATTGCGTCGAGATTCAATACATCGGCCTCCAGCCGACTTGTCTCCAAGGGTCTATTGCTGCCTCGGGCACCTTATGGTCGTTCTCCTGTGAGTCTAGATTTTCGAATCCGACGCAAAAATGATAGTTACTTGTAACGTTCAGGGCCTTGTAATGACGATGGAACACTCAAATTGCGTCGAGATTCAATACATCGGCCTCCAGCCGACTTGTCTCCAAGGGTCTATTGCTTCCTCGGGCACCTTATGGTCGTTCTCCTGTGAGTTTAGAATATCGAATCCGACGCAAAAATGATAGTTAATAGTAACGTTCAGGGCCTCCTAATGCCGAAGGAACACTCAAATTGCGTCGAGATTCAATACATCGGCCTCCAGCCGACTTGTCTCCAAGGGTCTATTGCTGCCTCGGGCACCTTATGGTCGTTCTCCTGTGAGTCTAGATTTTCGGGTCCGACGCAAAAATGATAGTTAATTGTAACGTTCAGGGCCTTGTAATGACGATGGGACACTCAAATTGCGTCGAGATTCAATACATCGTCCTCCAGCCGACTTGTCTCCAAGGGTCTAATGCTGCCTCGGGCACGTTATGGTCGTTCTCCTGTGAGTTTAGATTATCGGATCCGACGTAAAAATGATGGTTAATTGTAACGTTTAGGTCCTCCTAATGACGATGGAACACTAAAATTGCGTCGAGATTCAATACATCGGCCTCCAGCCGACTTGTCTCCAAGGGTTTGTTGCTGCCTCGGGCACCATATGATCCTTCTCCTGTGAGTCTAGATTTTCGAATCCGACGCAAAAATAATTGTGAATAGTAACGTTCAGCGCCTCCTGTTGACGATAGAACTCTCAAATTGCGTCGAGATTCAATACATCGTCCTCCAGCCGACTTGTCTCCAAAGGTCTAATGCTGCCTCGGGCACCTTATAGTCGTTCTCTTGTAAGTCTAGATTTTCGAATCCGACGCAAAAATGATAGTTAATTGTAACGTTCAGGGCCTTCTAATGCCGATGGAACTCTCAAATAACGTCGAGATTCAACACATCGGCCTCCAGCGGACTTGTCTCCAAGGGGATATTGCTGTCTCGAGCACCGTATGAACTTCTCCTGTGAGTAGATTTTCGAATCCGACGCATAAATGATAGTGAATTGTAACGTTCAGCGCCTCCTAATGACGATAGAAGACTCAAATTGCGTCGAGATTCAATACATCGTCCTCCAGCCGATTTGTCTCCAAGGGGTATATTGCCGTCTCGAGCACCGTATGAACTTCTCCTGTGAGTAGATTTTCGAATCCGACGCGAAACTGATAGTTAATTGTAAGGTTCAGGGCCCTGTAATGACGATGGAACACTCAAATTGCGTCGAGATTCAATACATCGTCCTCCAGCCGACTTGTCTCCAAGGGTCTAATGCTGCCTCGGGTACTTTATGGTCGTTCTCTTGTTAGTCTAGATTTTCGAATCCGACGCAACAATGATAGTTAATTGTAACGTTCAGGGCCGCCTAATGACGATGGAACTCTCAACTTGCGTCGAGATTCAATACTTCGTCCTCCAGCCGACTTGGCTCCAAGGGTCTATTGCTGCCTCGGGCACCTTATGTTCGTTCTCCTGTGAGTCTAGATTTTCGAAACCGACGCAAAAATGATAGTTAATTGTAACGTTCAGGGCCTTGTAATGACGATGGAACACTCAAATTGCGTCGAGATTCAATACATCGGCCTCCAGCCGACTTGTCTCCAAGGGTCTGTTGCTGCCTCGGGCACCTTATGGTCGTTCTCCTGTGAGTTTAGATTATCGAATCCGACGCAAAAATGATAGTTAATTGTAACGTTCAGGGCCTCCTAATGCCGATGGAACACTCAAATTGCGTCGAGATTCAATACATCGGCCTCCAGCCGACTTGTCTCCAAGGGTCTATTGCTGCCTCGGGCACCTTATGGTCGTTCTCCTGTGAGTTTAGATTTTCGAATCCGACGAAAAACTGATAGTTAATTGTAACATTCAGGGCCTCCTAATGACGATGGAACACTCATTTTGCGTCGCGATCCAATACATCGTCCTCCAAACGACTTGTCTCCAAGGGTCAATAGCTGCCTCGGGCACCGTATGGTCGTTCCCCTGTGAGTCAACATTTTAGATTCCGACGAAAAATGATAGTTAATTGTAACGTTCAGGGCCTTGTAATGACGATGGAACACTCAAATTGCGTCGAGATTCAATACATCGGCCTCCAGCCGACTTGTCTCCAAGGGTCTATTGCCTCCTCGGGCACCTTATGGTCGTTCTCCTGTGAGTCTAGATTATCGAATCCGACTCAAAAATGATAGTAAATTGTAACGTTTAGGGCCTTGTAATGACGATGGAACACTCAAATTGCGTCGAGATTCAATACATCGGCCTCCAGCCGACATGTCTCCAAGGGTCTGTTGCTGCCTCGAGCACCTTATGGTCGTTCTCCTGTGAGTTTAGATTATCGAATCCGACGAAAAACTGATAGTTAATTGTAACATTCAGGGCCTCCTAATGACGATGGAACACTCATTTTGCGTGGCGATCCAATACATCGTCCTCCAACCGACTTGTCTCCAAGGGTCAATAGCTGCCTCGGGGACCGTATGGTCGTTCCCCTGTGAGTTTAGATTATCGAATCCGACGCAAAAATGATAGTTAATTGTAACGTTTAGGGCCTCCTAATGACGATGGGACACTCAAATTGCGTCGAGATTCAATACATCGTCCTCCAACCGACTTGTCTCCATGGGGATATTGCTGTCTCGGGCACAATATGATCCTTCTCCTGTGAGTCCGGATTTTCGAATCCGACGCAAAAATGATAGTGAATTGTAACGTTCAGCGCCTCCTAATGACGATAGAAGACTCAAATTGCGTCGAGATTCAATACATCGTCCTCCAGCCGATTTGTCTCCAAGGGGTATATTGCTGTCTCGAGCACCGTATGAACTTCTCCTGTGAGTAGATTTTCGAATCCGACGCGAAACTGATAGTTAATTGTAAGGTTCAGGGCCCTGTAATGACGATGGAACACTCAAATTGCGTCGAGATTCAATACATCGGCATCCAGCCGACTTGTCTCCAACGGTCTATTGCTGCCGCGGGCACCGTATGGTCGTTCCCCTGTGAGTCAACATTTTCGAATACGACGCAAAACTGATAGTTAAATGTAATGCTCAGGGCCTCTTAATGACGATGGAACACTCAAATTGCGTCGAGAGTCAATACATCTTCCTCCAGCCGACTTGTCTACAAGGGGATATTGCTGCCTCGGGCTCCATGTGGTCCGTCTCCTGTAAGTCTAGATTTTCGAATCCGACGAAAAACTGATAGTTAATTGTAAGGTTCAGGGCCTCCTAATGACGATGGAACACTAAAATTGCGTCGAGATTCAATACATCGGCCTCCAGCGGACTTGTCTCCAAGGGGATATTGATGTCCCGGGCACCATATGATCCTTCTCCTGTGAGTCTAGATTTTCGAACCCGACGCAAAAATGATAGTGAATAGCAACGTTCAGCGCCTCCTGATGACGATAGAACTCTCAAATTGCGTCGAGATTCAATACATCGGCATCCAGCCGACTTGTCTCCAAGGGTCTATTGCTGCCTCGGGCACCTTATGGTCGTTCTCCTGTGTGTCTAGATTATCGAATACGACTCAAAAATGATAGTAAATTGAAACGTTTAGATCCTTGTAATGACGATGGAACACTCAAATTGCGTCGAGATTCAATACATCGGCCTCCAGCCGACTTGTCTCCAAGGGTCTGTTGCTGCCTCGGGCACCTTATGTTCTTTCTCCTGTGAGTTTAGATTATCGAATCCGACGCAAAAATGATAGTTAATTGTAACGTTTAGGGCCTTGTAATGACGATGGAACACTCAAATTGCGTCGAGATGCAATACATCGGCCTCCAGCCGACTTGTCTCCATGGGTCTGTTGCTGCCTCGGGCACCTTATGGTCGTTCTCCTGTGATTTTAGATTATCGATTCCGACGCAAAATTGATAGTTAATTGTAACGTTCAGGGACTCCTAAAGACGATGGAACACTCTAATTGCGTCGATATTCAATACATCGGACTCCAGTCGATTTGTCTCCAAAGGGTATATTGCTGTCTCGAGCACCGTATGAACTTCTCCTCTGATAGATTTTCGAATCCGGCGCTAAAATGATAGTTAATTGTAACGTTCAGGGCCTTGTAATGACGATGGAACACTCAAATTGCGTCGAGATTCAATACATCGTCCTCCAGCCGACTTGTCTCCAAGGGTCTGTTGCTGCCTCGGGCACCTTATGGTCGTTCTCCTGTGAGTCTAGATTTTCGAATCCGACGCAAAAATGATAGTTAATTGTAACGTTCAGGGCCTTCTAATGACGATGGGACACTCAAATTGCGTCGAGATTCAATACATCGGCCTCCAGCCGACTTGTCTCCAACGGTCTATTGCTGTCTCGGGCACAATATGATCCTTCTCCTGTGAGTCTAGATTTTCGAATCCGACGCAAAAATGATAGTGAATTGTAACGTTCAGCGCCTCCTAATGACGATAGAAGACTCAAATTGCGTCGAGATTCAATACATCGTCCTCCAGCCGATTTGTCTCCAAGGGGTATATTGCTGTCTCGAGCACCGTATGAACTTCTCCTGTGAGTAGATTTTCGAATCCGACGCGAAACTGATAGTTAATTGTAAGGTTCAGGGCCCTGTAATGACGATGGAACACTCAAATTGCGTCGAGATTCAATACATCGGCATCCAGCCGACTTGTCTCCAACGGTCTATTGCTGCCTCGGGCACCTTATGGTCGTTCTCCTGTGAGTTTAGATTTTCGAATCCGACGAAAAACTGATAGTTAATTGTAACATTCAGGGCCTCCTAATGACGATGGAACACTGATTTTGCATCGCGATCCAATACATCGTCCTCCAACCGACTTGTCTCCAAGGGTCAATAGCTGCCTCGGGCACCGTATGGTCGTTCCCCTGTGAGTTTAGATTTTCGAATCCGACGCAGAAATGAAAGTTAATTGTAACGTTTAGGGCCTCCTAATAACGATGGGACACTCGAATTGCGTCGAGATTCAATACATCGTCCTCCAGCAGACTTGTCTCCAAGGGGAAATTGCTGTCTCGGGCACAATATGATCCTACTCCTGTGAGTCTAGATTTTCGAATCCGACGCTAAAATGATAGTGAATTGTAACGTTCAGCGCCTCCTAATGACGATAGAAGACTCAAATTGCGTCGAGATTCAATACATCGTCCTCAAGCCGATTTGTCTCCAAGGGGATATTACTGCCTCGGGCACCAAATGGTTCGTCTGCTGTGAGTCTAGATTTTCGAATCCGACGAAAAACTGATAGTTAATTGCAGCATTCAGGGCCTCCTAATGACGATGGAACACTCAAATTGCGTCGAGATTCAATACATCGGCCTCCAGCCGACTTGTCTCCATGGGTCTGTTGCTGCCTCGGGCACCTTATGGTCGTTCCCCTGTGATTTTAGATTATCGATTCCGACGAAAAATTGATAGTTAATTGTAACGTTCAGGGACTCCTAAAGACGATGGAACACTCTAATTGCGTCGATATTCAATACATCGGACTCCAGTCGATTTGTCTCCAAAGGGTATATTGCTGTCTCGAGCACCGTATGAACTTCTCCTCTGATAGATTTTCGAATCCGACGCTAAAATGATAGTTAATTGTAACGTTCAGGGCCTTGTAATGACGATGGAACACTCAAATTGCGTCGAGATTCAATACATCGTCCTCCAGCCGACTTGTCTCCAAGGGTCTGTTGCTGCCTCGGGCACCTTATGGTCGTTCTCCTGTGAGTCTAGATTTTCGAATCCGACGCAAAAATGATAGTTAATTGTAACGTTCAGGGCCTTGTAATGACGATGGAACACTCATTTTGCGTGGCGATCCAATACATCGTCCTCCAACCGACTTGTCTCCAAGGGTCAATAGCTGCCTCGGGCACCGTATGGTCGTTCCCCTGTGAGTTTAGATTATCGAATCCGACGCAAAAATGATAGTTAATTGTAACGTTCAGGGCCCTGTAATGACGATGGAACACTCAAATTGCGTCGAGATTCAATACATCGTCCTCCAGCCGACTTGTCTCCAAGGGTCTGTTGCTGCCTCGGGCACCTTATGGTCGTTCTCCTGTGAGTTTAGATTATCGAATCCGACGCATAAATGATAGTTAATTGCAACGTTCAGGGCCTCCTCATGCCGATGGAACACACAAATTGCGTCGAGATTCAATACATCGCCCTCCAGCCGGCTTGTCTCCAAGGGTCTATTGCTGCCTCGGGCACCTTATTGTCGTTCTCCTGTGAGTCTAGATTTTCGAATCCGACGCAAAAATGATAGTTAATTGTAACGTTCAGGGCCTTGTAATGACGATGGAACACTCAAATTGCGTCGAGATTCAATACATCGGCCTCCAGCCGACTTGTCTCCAAGGGTCTATTGCTGCCTCGGGCACCTTATGGTCGTTCTCCTGTGAGTCTAGATTTTCGAATCCGACGCAAAATGATAGTGAGTAGTAACTTTCAGCGCCTCCTGATGACGATAGAACTCTCAAATTGCGTCGAGATTCAATACATCGTCCTCCAGCCGACTTGTCTCCAAGGGTCTATTGCTGCCTCGGGCACCTTATGGTCGTTCTCCTGTGAGTCTAGATTTTCGAATCCGACGCAAAAATGATAGTGAATAGTAACGTTCAGCGCCTCCTGATGACGATAGAACTCTCAAATTGCGTCGAGATTCAATACATCGGCCTCCAGCGGTCTTGTCTCCAAGGGGATATTGCTGTCTCGAGCAACGTATGAATTTCTCCTGTGAGTAGATTTTCGAATCCGACGCATAAATGATAGTTAATTGTAACTTTCAGGGCCTTCTAATAACGATGGGACTCTCAAATTGCGTCGAGATTCAATACATCGGCCTCCAGCCGACTTGTCTCCAACGGTCTATTGCTGCCTCGGGCACCTTATGGTCGTTCTCCTGTGAGTTTAGATTTTCGAATCCGACGAAAAACTGATAGTTAATTGTAACATTCAGGGCCTCCTAATGACAATGGAACACTCATTTTGCGTGGCGATCCAGTACATCGTCCTCCAACCGACTTGTCTCCAAGGGTCAATAGCTGCCTCGGGGACCGTATGGTCGTTCCCCTGTGAGTTTAGATTATAGAATCCGACGCAAAAATGATAGTTAATTGTAACGTTTAGGGCTTCCTAATGACGATGGGACACTCAAATTGCGTCGAGATTCAATACATCGTCCTCCAGCCGACTTGTCTCCAAGGGGATATTGCTGTCTCGGGCACAATATGATCCTTCTCCTGTTGTAACACTACCGCCCTACTCGGACGTAGGTTAGCTCTATAAAGCCTGTACTGTAATAAGTTCACGGGCTTCACCTTATAAACAAGGATTTTTGGTACATTAGTTGACCGCGTGTACCTAATAGAAGCAAGATCGGACTTATGCTCAGTCAATAACTACAGTGACGCATCAAGCAATTGTACAGTATAATTATTCTTTCGCATGGACAAGAAGTACACACAGTAGATGCTACCTATAAATAACAATTCGGTCGCCAGCCTACTTAGGCAATTAGTGAGTTTTTTCCTTGTACAAGTGGGAGCATGTACAAGCATAGTAACACGTAGTAACGATACGGTATATGGCAAAGTTTGGAATCCGAAAATTCCACTGAACTAAAGTTTGCTCTTTTTGTACTAATTTGGACGAACTACATTTACACAACACCACACAGTAATGATTACTACTAACTACATTTTTGTATGTTGAGCAGACTGACATCGGGCATAGATTATCCTATAATTAGCAGTTTTGAAAGCACATATACAATGTTACTATTAAAGATGGAAAAACACTAATACACTTAGGTATAATATAGAATTTAGCTTTACTGGTCAAATCTGAGCAGTACACATCAAGGTTTGAACAGATGGATAAGAGAAAGAGGGGGGGGGCCCTGAAACTGTTATAGTGGTTATACTGAAACTGTTAAGTACTGAAGGCAAATTAACACACAAATTTTATCAATCTCTGGATAACTACTCTTTTGTCTTACTTCTGAATAATTTAACTGTCATTATTTCTGTCTCAAATTAATTAAATAACATCGCTAACTCAATTAAAAAAAATAACTCTTTTGTTCTTTACCAACATTTGCAACAACACACAGAACTTTATATACCTTTATGGTATAGATTAATCTGCTGATAATTCTCATTAACTTTAACATTAAACTTTCAGTTTAGGATACTCGGATTGCACAATACGAGGTAAGGATCCTGTCTAGGTCAGTGATCAGGATAAGTCATGGCTAAAGCAATTTTGGTAAAAGTCACATTATTATTGAACCATTAGAAACAGTTTCGACACTGGTCCACACAGATACACTTCTAAAGATGAAATAAATGTTTGACCTGTGCAAGTCGGTGCGGCGGATGGCGGGCAGCGAGATAGCGGGCAGCACGGCACACATGCAAGCACGGCTAAGGCTCACACAACATTGGCACTTTCCATCTTCTTAGCGTCGTAATCTTTCCAATTTTGTGCCTCAGAATATAGCCATGCCAAGTAGTCCTCGGAATCGGTTCATCCGAGGCTCAATGGAATCCACTTTTCCTGGGTAGCCTCCTCGGTACAGTACGTGTACTTCCGACTGTTGCTCGCCTCCGACTGTCTTACTGTGCCCGTTGTGCCGAACCGCGCCAGTGTGCGTTTTCCCGCCTCGCCTGCCTCCACCTTTTCCCGCTCCCCTACAGGTAGGGTATTCACCACAGGTTTTCTACTACACATATCCTAATGCATTACCTACGTATGGACCAAGTGTATAAATTACAATTTTCACATCTTACAATAGTTTTAACACTAAATACACTTCCCTTTGATTACCACATTATTTGAAATCTAACAGAAATAATAATATTCGTTTCAAAAGTTGCTCACAGTTTCTTTAACATGACACGAAAAGAATCGAAAAAGAAATTCAACACATTGCTATTATTAATTTATCTAAATTCATAAAGAAAAAAAATTATTATACGTATAATTGTCGTTACACATGCCCCTGTTTCCAGAAAATTTTCTTAAGTCTAAATTTTATGGGAACACTAATAAATCTTACAATTATACAGTGGTTCCGAGTCTTTACTTAATTGTTCAAAAAGATTTACACTACATATTTCCTTTTGCTCACTGTATATAGGTTTACACTTTTTTTAATACTTCTAGAATAATTACTTGTCATTTACTCAAGTGCCTTTTGCACAGTCCAACTTCCCATCATAACCTCACTAAAATAGCAATTTACTCATTTTTTCTGAATTTCTCAAAGAAATAATTTAAAATTCTGGAATACAAACATTTAACTACAAAAACAATTGCATATTTTGTATACACTATAAAATAATTTATCGCTGCATGCTTTGAATAGCAGTCCATTTTCTTACTTACTAAACAAAACACACACACATATATTCAGAAAATTAACTACACATATTTGCTGCCTATTATGCGGATTTGGGCAGTCCTTTTCACTTCATATGGTGACATCTCCTGGATCACATTTACAATTTTCCATCGATTATTTATCTGCCCTCATTGGTATTTGGCAGTCCTTCATATTATGGTTCATACACTGCCCATTTTCATTTTGACAGTCCCATCTTTTATCTGACTGATAGCATTTATCCTTTCTTTTCAGTCCTTTTCTCCATACATTTTTACAGTTACAGTACAATTGGTAATCTGAAACTCACATAACTACATTAGCACACTTTCAAGGGTATACAGACATTTACAAAGATTAGATACTTTTAGAATAATTTGGGTTCAGCATAAGATACAGCACATTTACTCGTTCCTAGGTACATACAATTTTAGGTCCACAATATTTCTTACGCCTAAAGGTCTTTTGGATTTTGGGTAGATCAGGTAGTAAGCATTGTCGTGTGGAATATTCTGTATTACATATGGTCCATTATAAATATACTTAAATTTTGAAATTTCATGGTTTAGTTCACTAGACTTTTCGTGGGTTTTTAAAAGAACATAATCTCCAATTTTAAATTTTGAAACTTTTAAATTTTTATTGTGTCTTTTAGATCTAGATTCAGCTTTTTGCTTTGCCCTTTTTATCACCAATTCTTTCTTTTGATCCAATCCCAAACTTGTACAAGGTGGAAACTCTAGTTTTTCTTCAATTAAACTTTTACTACTTCTGCCTAACAAAATTTCTTCCGGTGGAAATCCTGTAGTTTCATGATGCAGTGTGTTCATGACATTCTCAAAATCCGATATAAATCTGCCCCAGGTTCTAATTCAACAAACAATAATTCACTTTCAGATAAAACTGAGTTACAGTAATAATAAAGTCATGCATAATATTAATAATACATAAAAATACAACATCCTGCCCCTTAATTTCTTTATTAACAAGGCAGTCTTTTCTGGTTCATAAAACAGTCACTTAAGTCTGGTGGCTTCTTAGGCTTCTGGAGTTCAAAGTCTTTGCTTACTTGAACTCTTCGCAAAATAAACACAGAGTCGTCAGGTGGCTCTTTCTTTCTTTGTTCAGTTTCAACGTCTGGATTTTGTTTTGATACGTCGTCATCGTTAGGTACAATATCGTACTTAACTGCATCCCCTTTATTTCCACTGATTTTCTCATATCCTCTTTCAGTAAAAGCATATTCATTTTCCTTCACACCTGAAATTTCATCTTCACTAGAGTCATCACTACACTCTTCCTCAACATCAGATTCACTTAAGCACGCTACTTTTGCACAATAGGGAGCGTTAGTACATTCATTTTCGTCTATATTTATGTATCTTTCATCATCCGAACTATCGTCGGAATCCGACCATTCCGGATCGCTGTCAGGTTCTAACATAAAAGCTTTTCTGAGACAGGCACTAAGTTCTTCCTCTGTATTGTCGTCAGGCTTAGATTTTAATTCAATCTCCTCTTTTGGCAAAACGGCCTCATCCTCAGCTTTATTCACATCCACTGTGACTTCATATTTGGTGTAATCCTCGTGGACTTTAATTACTTTCAGGTAATCATCTACCCCTTCTACACGGTGCCTCTCGGTAGCAGCTTGTACTATTGGCGGACTGTTAGCAGAAGTTATTTCTTCATCAATGCGGAGGATTTCATCCTCCAAATCCTTCCTATCATTAACCTTCATCCTATTGGCAGCACGCGTACTTTGCGCGGCGCTATTTATTCTCCCCTCTTCAAATTTGGGCCACGTCACTTTATGGACGTCCCTACTATCTCTCTTTCCACCAACTAATTTCTTCGCCTCATACTCCTTCTTAAAATCCTCCCACTCACATTTCTTTAGGCCCTTGTACAGATCATCGATCTGCACACGCCAATCAGTTACTTCTGCTAGTTCATCCTCGCCTTTTATCTCATTGCAAACACTGCTAACCGCACCTCTCTGTGTATTTACAGTTTCAATTATTGTTTCCTTTGCCACGGAATTATCACTCGTAAAATTTTCTTTAGCTCTGACGGCTATGTTCGTATCTACTGCTGCCGTATTGCTAGCGGCTTCTTTCCGAACAGATGTTCGGCTAGGCTGGGCCGTTGCCCTCTGATGCTCCACTCGCCTGTTAACATGTAGCGCTCTGTGCGGCAGCGATGATTCATTCTGGCTCGCACCTGACGCTTGTTTCGCCACAACACGTCGCGGCGTTCCACGCTCGTCCCTAGCCTGTCTTATTACATTACGGTCGGTCCGGTATCTTTTCTTGAATCGGGGCCGGTATATATTGTCCGCTTCCGTTTGGCCCGCAACGTTCGCGGAAATTAGTTTCCCGCGTCGTTATTATTTTGCGCGGTATACCCTCTACCGCGACCTGGATTATTTCCTCTACCTCTTCCTCTGCCTCTTCCTCTCTGTATTACATTGACGCGAAATCCATCGCCGTCATTTCGTTCGTCATTGTGTCGGTTATTACGGTTACCAAAACTTTGATAATTGGCACGACTTTCGCGCCAATGATCTTCGTCTTCGACTCTTTCGAGAAATGCTTGGAAGCTGCGATGATTGCTTCCTACATACCTTTTTGAATCCTCCGGAAGCTTTTTATATAGCTCCCAGATAATTTCCGAATCTGATCTTCTACCTCTTAGGTGTGTCAATTTCCGGTACCAATACTCACAGAAATCTTTCAAAGAATTTCTGCCCCGGTTATCATGCTGTTTGGCCATGATAAACTCGCGCCATAAATGGTCCTGCTTTTGTTCAGACCAATATTCTTCCGTAAATCTTTGCCTGAATTCTTCGAAAGTCATTCGTTCGGTATTTAAATTTATTCCCCAGCGCTTAGCGTCACCTGCTAAGGCGCTAATTACTACGTTTATCTTTTCCTGATCAGACAAGTGCTCAGGAAATACTCTCTCGCAATTTTTGATAAAATCTAACGGATGCCACCCGTTATGTTTCTTGGCCGGATCGAAGCGTTCCTCGCCTTCTAACAGCTTCGTAATTGGTGTGCCATTACAGACAACACCAGGCCTATCTTTAATTTTGCTCTCCAGATCGAAAATTTTGCCCTGAATTTTCGTAGTATTTTGTTCACAATTGTGAACACATCCGGTTACTTTTTTACTTAAATCACTTTCAGTGTCTGAAACTACCTTTTTCAATTGCGATATCCCGTGTTGACATTCGTTTACGATTTCAGTTTTAAGACCGAAAACTTTTTCGTCTACCTTAGTTTCAACCAGAGGTTCTACTTTCTCTTGGATGTTGAGAATTTCAACATCAAATCTACTATTAATGTTTCCAATTTCCTCCTGCATAGTATCCATATTTTTGTTAATGGTATCAATTTCAAATTTCAGAGTATTTACCACAGAACTTAAATTACCCACTTTTTGTTCTACCTGTTTTATCTGTTTACTAATTTTAATTCCCTGTCCTTCCACCTGTGCTTTAATTTGATCCACCTGTGTTTTGAGTTGCTCGTTAACGTGTGTTTTGAGCTGTTCATTCTGCGTTTTGAGCTGCTGATCAACATGTGTTTTAAGCTGATTAACCTGATTGCCGACTTGATTTTGAAGTTGCTCATTCTGTCCTGCAATTTGTTTGGTTAATTGTTCAAATAAGTCGTTCATACTTAAAATTTTTATACTGTTTTGTTCTACAGGATCGATGTGTTCCGATTCTACTTCAGAAGTTTCTTTCGGTTCTTTCTTTATCTGTGGTGAATCAAATATGTCAGTGGATTCGTTCACATACCCACTATCATCTACAAAGTCACCCTCTGCTTCCTGTTTTGTCCCTTGTTGTGTTCGAGGCGATCTCAACCTTTCAATCTGTTCATTGACGTGTTCGTGGTATTGTATGTACGCCAACTGTCTTTCGCTAACGCCATCTGTTATCTGGCCGCGTAAACTCCGGCTACTGCCAGCCGCATTCTCCATTTCACTTGGCGCATCTACCCTGCCTACGTTCCTGTCCATATTGAATGCCAACTATACCACACTATTATACTTGACTCACACTGCAGTTTATTTTGCTAAACTTTATTGCAATTCGTGCCACTGAACATCCACTGTTCGGTATTTACATTAATTTGTAACCGACAACAGATGGATGTCCTGTCACCGGGAAGCCACTTGTAACGCTTCCGTTCTACTCGGACGTAGGTTAGCTCTATAAAGCCTGTACTGTAATAAGTTCACGGGCTTCACCTTATAAACAAGGATTTTTAGTACATTAGTTGACCGCGTGTACCTAATAGAAGCAAGATCGGACTTATGCTCAGTCAATAACTACAGTGACGCATCAAGCAATTGTACAGTATAATTATTCTTTCGCATGGACAAGAAGTACACACAGTAGATGCTACCTATAAATAACAATTCGGTCGCCAGCCTACTTAGGCAATTAGTGAGTTTTTTCCTTGTACAAGTGGGAGCATGTACAAGCATAGTAACACGTAGTAACGATACGGTATATGGCAAAGTTTGGAATCCGAAAATTCCACTGAACTAAAGTTTGCTCTTTTTGTACTAATTTGGACGAACTACATTTACACAACACCACACAGTAATGATTACTACTAACTACATTTTTGTATGTTGAGCAGACTGACATCGGGCATAGATTATCCTATAATTAGCAGTTTTGAAAGCACATATACAATGTTACTATTAAAGATGGAAAAACACTAATACACTTAGGTATAATATAGAATTTAGCTTTACTGGTCAAATCTGAGCAGTACACATCAAGGTTTGAACAGATGGATAAGAGAAAGAGGGGGGGGGGCCCTGAAACTGTTATAGTGGTTATACTGAAACTGTTAAGTACTGAAGGCAAATTAACACACAAATTTTATCAATCTCTGGATAACTACTCTTTTGTCTTACTTCTGAATAATTTAACTGTCATTATTTCTGTCTCAAATTAATTAAATAACATCGCTAACTCAATTAAAAAAAATAACTCTTTTGTTCTTTACCAACATTTGCAACAACACACAGAACTTTATATACCTTTATGGTATAGATTAATCTGCTGATAATTCTCATTAACTTTAACATTAAACTTTCAGTTTAGGATACTCGGATTGCACAATACGAGGTAAGGATCCTGTCTAGGTCAGTGATCAGGATAAGTCATGGCTAAAGCAATTTTGGTAAAAGTCACATTATTATTGAACCATTAGAAACAGTTTCGACACTGGTCCACACAGATACACTTCTAAAGATGAAATAAATGTTTGACCTGTGCAAGTCGGTGCGGCGGATGGCGGGCAGCGAGATAGCGGGCAGCACGGCACACATGCAAGCACGGCTAAGGCTCACACAACATTGGCACTTTCCATCTTCTTAGCGTCGTAATCTTTCCAATTTTGTGCCTCAGAATATAGCCATGCCAAGTAGTCCTCGGAATCGGTTCATCCGAGGCTCAATGGAATCCACTTTTCCTGGGTAGCCTCCTCGGTACAGTACGTGTACTTCCGACTGTTGCTCGCCTCCGACTGTCTTACTGTGCCCGTTGTGCCGAACCGCGCCAGTGTGCGTTTTCCCGCCTCGCCTGCCTCCACCTTTTCCCGCTCCCCTACAGGTAGGGTATTCACCACAGGTTTTCTACTACACATATCCTAATGCATTACCTACGTATGGACCAAGTGTATAAATTACAATTTTCACATCTTACAATAGTTTTAACACTAAATACACTTCCCTTTGATTACCACATTATTTGAAATCTAACAGAAATAATAATATTCGTTTCAAAAGTTGCTCACAGTTTCTTTAACATGACACGAAAAGAATCGAAAAAGAAATTCAACACATTGCTATTATTAATTTATCTAAATTCATAAAGAAAAAAAATTATTATACGTATAATTGTCGTTACACTGTGAGTCTAGATTTTCGAATCCGACGCAAAGATGATAGTGAATTGTAACGTTCAGCGCCTCCTAATGACGATAGAAGACTCAAATTGCGTCGAGATTCAATAAATCGTCCTCCAGCCGATTTGTCTCCAAGGGGTATATTGCTGTCTCGAGCACCGTATGAACTTCTCCTGTGAGTAGATTTTCGAATCCGACGCGAAACTGATAGTTAATTGTAAGGTTCAGGGCCTTGTAATGGCGATGGAACACTCAAATTGCGTCGAGATTCAATACATCGGCCTCCAGCCGACTTGTCTCCAACGGTCTATTGCTGCCTCGGGCACCTTATGGTCGTTCTCCTGTGAGTTTACATTTTCGAATCCGACGAAGAACTGATAGTTAATTGTAACATTCAGGGCCTCCTAATGACGATGGAACACTCAAATTGCGTCGAGATTCAATACATCGTCCTCCAGCCGACTTGGCTCCAAGGGTCTATTGCTGCCTCGGGCACCTTATGGTCGTTCTCCTGTGAGTCTAGATTTTCGAATCCGACGCAAAAATGATAGTTAATTGTAACGTTCAGGGCCTTCTAATGACGATGGAACACTCAAATTGCGTCGAGATTCGATACATCGGCCTCCAGCCGACTTGTCTCCAAGGGGATATCGCTGCCTCGGGCACTTTATGGTCGTTCTCTTGTTAGTCTAGATTTTCGAATCCGACGCAACAATGATAGTTAATTGTAACGTTCAGGGCCGCCTAATGACGATGGAACTCTCAACTTGCGACGAGATTCAATACATCGTCCTCCAGCCGACTTGGCTCCAAGGGTCTATTGCTGCCTCGGGCACCTTATGGTCGTTCTCCTGTGAGTCTAGATTTTCGAATCCGACGCAAAAATGATAGTTAATTGTAACGTTCAGGGCCTTGTAATGACGATGGAACACTCAAATTGCGTCGAAATTCAATACATCGGCCTCCAGCCGACTTGTCTCCAAGGGTCTGTTGCTGCCTCGGGCACTTTATGGTCGTTCTCTTGTTAGTCTAGATTTTCGAATCCGACGCAAAAATGATAGTTAATTGTAACGTTCAGGGCCTCCTAATGCCGATGGAACACTCAAATTGCGTCGAGATTCAATACATCGGCTTCCAGCCGACTTGTCTCCAAGGGTCTATTGCTGCCTCGGGCACCTTATGGTCGTTCTCCTGTGAGTTTAGATTTTCGAATCCGACGAAAAACTGATAGTTAATTGTAACATTCAGGGCCTCCTAATGACGATGGAGCACTCATTTTGCGTCGCGATCCAATACATCGTCCTCCAACCGACTTGTCTCCAAGGGTCAATAGCTGTCTCGGGCACCATATGGTCGTTCCCCTGTGAGTCAACATTTTCGAATACGACGCAAAACTGATAGTTAAATGTAATGCTCAGGGCCTCTGAATGACGATGGAACACTCAAATTGCGTCGTGAGTCAATACACCTTCCTCCAGCCGACTTGTCTACAAGGGGATATTGCTGCCTAGGGCTCCATGTGGTCCGTCTCCTGTGAGGCTAGATTTTCGAATCCGACGCAAAACTGATAGTTAATTGTAAGGTTCAGGGCCTCCTAATGACGATGGAACACTAAAATTGCGTCGAGATTCAATACATCGGCCTCCAGCGGACTTGTCTCCAAGGGGATATTGATGTCTCGGGCACCATATGATCCTTCTCCTGTGAGTCTAGATTTTCGAATCCGACGCAAAAATGATAGTGAATAGTAACGTTCAGCGCCTCCTGATGACGATAGAACTCTCAAATTGCGTCGAGATTCAATACATCGGCCTCCAGCCGACTTGTCTCCAAGGGTCTATTGCTGCCTCGGGCACCGTATGGTCGTTCCCCTGTGAGTCAACATTTTAGAATCCGACGCAAAAATGATAGTTAATTGTAACGTTCAGATCCTTGTAATGACGATGGAACACTCAAATTGCGTCGAGATTCAATACATCGGCCTCCAGCCGACTTGTCTCCAAGGGTCTATTGCTGCCTCGGGCACCTTATGGTCGTTCTCCTGTGAGTCTAGATTATCGAATCCGACGCAAAAATGATAGTAAATTGTAACGTTTAGGGCCTTGTAATGACGATGGAACACTCAAATTGCGTCGAGATTCAATACATCGGCCTCCAGCCGACTTGTCTCCAAGGGTCTGTGGCTGCCTCGGGCACCTTATGGTCGTTCTCCTGTGAGTTTAGATTATCGAATCCGACGCAAAAATGTTAGTTAATTGTAACGTTTAGAGCCTTGTAATGACGATGGAACACTCAAATTGCGTCGAGATTCAATACATCGTCCTCCAGCCGACTTGTCTCCAAGGGGATATTGCTGTCTCGGGCACAACATGATCCTTCTCCTGTGAGTCTAGATTTTCGAATCCGACGCAAAAATGATAGTAAATTGTAACGTTCAGCGCCTCCTAATGACGATAGAAGACTCAAATTGCGTCGAGATTCAATACATCGTCCTCCAGCCGATTTGTCTCCAAGGGGTATATTGCTGTCTCGAGCACCGTATGAACTTCTCCTGTGAGTAGATTTTCGAATCCGACGCGAAACTGATAGTTAGTTGTAAGGTTCAGGGCCCTGTAATGACGATGGAACACTCAAATTGCGTCGAGATTCAATACATCGGCATCCAACCGACTTGTCTCCAACGGTTTATTGCTGCCTCGGGCACCTTATGGTCGTTCTCCTGTGAGTTTAGATTTTCGAATCCGACGGAAAACTGATAGTTAATTGTAACATTCAGGGACTCCTAATGACGATGGAACACTGATTTTGCATCGCGATCCAATACATCGTCCTCCAACCGACTTGTCTCCAAGGGTCAATAGCTGCCTCGGACACCGTATAGTCGTTCCCCTGTGAGTTTAGATTTTCGAATCCGACGCAGAAATGAAAGTTAATTGTAACGTTTAGGGCCTCCTAATGACGATGGGACACTCAAATTGCGTCGAGATTCAATACATCGTCCTCCAGCCGACTTGTCTCCAAGGGGATATTGCTGTCTCGGGCACAATATGATCCTACTCCTGTGAGTCTAGATTTTCGAATCCGATGCTAAAATGATAGTGAATTGTAACGTTCAGCGCCTCCTAATGAAGATAGAAGACTCAAATTGCGTCGAGATTCAATACATCGTCCTCCAGCCGATTTGTCTCCAAGGGGATATTACTGCCTCGGGCATCAAATGGTTCGTCTGCTGTGAGTCTAGATTTTCGAATCCGACGAAAAATTGATAGTTAATTGTAACATTCAGGGCCTCCTAATGACGATGGAACACTCAAATTGCGTCGAGATTCAATACATTGTCCTCCAGCCGACTTGTCTCCAAGGGTCTAATGCTGCCTCGGGCACTTTATGGTCGTTCTCTTGTTAGTCTAGATTTTCGAATCCGACGCAACAATGATAGTTAATTGTAACGTTCAGGGCCGCCTAATGACGATGGAACTCTCAACTTGCGTCGAGATTCAATACATCGTCCTCCAGCCGACTTGGCTCCATTGGTCTATTGCTGCCTCGGGCACCTTATGGTCGTTCTCCTGTGAGTCTAGATTTTCGAATCCGACGCAAAAACGATAGTTAATTGTAACGTTCAGGGCCTTGTAATGACGATGGAACACTCATTTTGCGTGGCGATCCAATACATCGTCCTCCAACCGACTTGTCTCCAAGGGTCAATAGCTGCCTCGGGCACCGTATGGTCGTTCCCCTGTGAGTTTAGATTATCGAATCCTACGCAAAAATGATAGTTAATTGTAACGTTCAGGGCCTCCTAATGCCGATGGAACACTCGAATTGCGTCGAGATTCAATATATCGGCCTCCAGCCGACTTGTCTCCAAGGGTCTATTGCTGCCTCGGGCACCTTATGGTCGTTCTCCTGTGAGTCTACAATTTCGAATCCGACGCAAAAATGATAGTTAATTGTAACGTTCAGGGCCTTGTAATGACGATGGAACACTCAAATTGCGTCGAGATTCAATACATCGGCCTCCAGCCGACTTGTCTCCAAGGGTCTGTTGCTGCCTCGGGCACGTTATGGACGTTCTCCTGTGAGTTTAGATTATCGAATCCGACGCAAAAATGATAGTTAATTGTAACGTTTAGGGCCTTGTAATGACGATGGAACCCTCAAATTGCTTCGAGATTCACTACAACGGCCTCCAGCCGAATTGTCTCCAAGGGTCTGTTGCTGCCTCGAGCACCTTATGGTCGTTCATCTGTGATTTTAGATTATCGAATCCGACGCAAAAATGATAGTTAATTGTAACGTTCAGGGACTCCTAAAGACGATGGAACACTTAAGTTGCGTCGATATTCAATACATCGGCCTCCAGTCGATTTGTCTCCAAGGGGTATATTGCTGTCTCGAGCACCGTATGAACTTCTCCTGTGAGTAGATTTTCGAATCCGACGCTAAAATGATAGTTAATTGTAACGTTCAGGGCCTTGTAATGACGATGGAACACTCAAATTGCGTCGAGATTCAATACATCGTCCTCCAGCCGACTTGTCTCCAAGGGTCTGTTGCTGCCTCGGGCACCTTATGGTCGTTCTCCTCTGAGTTTAGATTATCGAATCCGACGCAAAAATGATAGTTAATTGTAGCGTTCAGGGCCTCCTCATGCCGATGGAACACTCAAATTGCGTCGAGATTCAATACATCGGCCTTCAGCTGACTTGTCTCCAAGGGTCTAATGCTGCCTCGGGCACCTTATGGTCGTTCTCTTGTAAGTCTAGATTTCCGAATCCGACGCGAAAATGATAGTTAATTGTAACGTTCAGGGCCTCCTAATGCCGATGGAACTCTCAAATTGCGACGAGATTCAATACATCGGCCTTCAGCCGACTTGTCTCCAAGGGTCTGTTGCTGCCTCGGGCACCATATGATCCTTCTCCTGTGAGTCTAGATTTTCAAATCCGACGCAAAAATGATGGTGAATAGTAACGTTCAGCGCCTCCTGATGACGATAGAACTCTCAAATTGCGTCGAGATTCAATACATCGGCCTCCAGCCGACTTGTCTCCAACGGTCTATTGCTGCCTCGGGCACCTTATGGTCGTTCTCCTGTGAGTTTAGATTTTCGAATCCGACGAAAAACTGATAGTTAATTGTAACATTCAGGGCCTCCTAATGACGATGGAACACTCATTTTGCGTGGCGATCCAGTACATCGTCCTCCAACCGACTTGTCTCCAAGGGTCAATAGCTGCCTCGTTGTCCGTATGGTCGTTCTCCTGTGAGTCTAGATTTTCGAATCCGACGCAAAAATGATAGTTAATTGTAACGTTCAGGGCCTCCTAATGCCGATGGAACACTCAAATTGCGTCGAGATTCAATACATCGGCCTCCAGCGGACTTGTCTCCAAGGGGATATTACTGTCTCGAGCACCGTATGAACTTCTCCTGTGAGTAGATTTTCGAATCCGACGCATAAATGATAGTTAATTGTAACGTTCAGGGCCTTCTAATGACGATGGGACACTCAAATTGCGTCGAGATTCAATACATCGGCCTCCAGCCGACTTGTCTCCAAGGGTCTATTGCTGCCTCGGGCACCTGTGAGTTTAGATTTTCGAATCCGACGAAAAACTGATAGTTAATTGTAACATTCAGGGCCTCCTAATGACGATGGAACACCCATTTTGCGTGGCGATCCAGTACATCGTCCTCCAACGGACTTGTCTCCAAGGGTCAATAGCTGCCTCGGGCACCGTATGGTCGTTCCCCTGTGAGTTTAGATTATCGAATCCGACGCAAAAATGATAGTTAATTGTAACGTTTAGGGCCTCCTAATGACGATGGGACACTCAAATTGCGTCGAGATTCAATACATCGTCCTCCAGCCGACTTGTCTCCAAGGGGATATTGCTGTCTCGGGCACAAGATGATCCTTCTCCTGTGAGTCTAGATTTTCGAATCCGACGCAAAAATGATAGTGAATTGTAACGTTCAGCGCCTCCTAATGACGATAGAAGACTCAAATTGCGTCGAGAATCAATACATCGTCCTCCAGCCGATTTGTCTCCAAGGGGATATTGCTGCCTCGGGCACCAAATGGTTCGTCTGCTGTGAGTCTAGATTTTCGAATCCGACGAAAAACTGATAGTTAATTGCAACATTCAGGGCCTCCTAATGACGATGGAACACTCAAATTGCGTCGCGATCCAATACATCGTCCTCCAGCCGACTTGTCTCCAAGGGTCTATTGCTGCTTCGGGCACCTTATGGTCGTTCTCCTGTGAGTCTAGATTTTCGAATCCGACGCAAAAATGATAGTTAATTGTAACGTTCAGGGCCTTGTAATGACGATGGAACACTCAAATTGCGTCGAGATTCAATACATCGGCCTCCAGCCGACTTGTCTCCAAGGGTCTAATGCTGCCTCGGGCACCTTATGGTCGTTCTCCTGTGAGTTTTGATTATCGAATCCGACGCAAAAATGATAGTTAATTGTAACGTTCAGGGCCTCCTAATGCCGATGGTACACTCAAATTGCGTCGAGATTCAATACATCGGCCTCCAGCCGACTTGTCTCCAAGGGTCTATTGCTGCCTCGGGTACCTTATGGTCGTTCTCCTGTGAGTCTAGATTTTCGAATCCGACGCAAAAATGATAGTTAATTGTAACGTTCAGGGCCTTGTAATGACGATGGGACACTCAAATTGCGTCGAGATTCAATATATCGTCCTCCAGCCGACTTGTCTCCAAGGGTGTAATGCTGCCTCGGGCACCCTATGGTCGTTCTCCTGTGAGTTTAGATTATCGAATCCGACGCAAAACTGATAGTTAATTGTAACGTTTAGGTCCTCCTAATGACGATAGAAGACTCAAATTGCGTCGAGATTCAATACATCGTCCTCCAGCCGATTTGTCTCCAAGGGGATATTGCTGCCTCGGGCACCAAATGGTTCGTCTGCTGTGAGTCTAGATTTTCGAATCTGACGAAAAACTGATAGTTAATTGTAACATTCAGGGCCTCCTAATGACGATGGAACACTCAAATTGCGTCGCGATCCAATACATCGTCCTCCAGCCGACTTGTCTCCAAGGGTCTAATGCTGCCTCGGGCACTGTATGGTCGTTCTGTTGTAAGTCTAGATTTCGAATCCGACGCAAAAATGATAGTTAATTGTAACGTTCAGCGCCTCCTAATGACGATAGAAGACTCAAATTGCGTCGCGATCCAATACATCGTCCTCCAGCCGACTTGTCTCCAAGGGTCTATTGCTGCCTCGGGCACCTTATGGTCGTTCTCCTGTGAGTCTACATTTTCGAATCCGACGCAAAAATGATAGTTAATTGTAACGTTCAGGGCCTTTTAATTACTATGGAACACTCAAATTGCGTCGAGATTCAATACATCGGCCTCCAGCCGACTTGTCTCCAAGGGACTATTGCTGCCTCGGGCACCTTATGGTCGTTCTCCTGTGAGTTTAGAATATCGAATCCGACGCAAAAATGATTGTTAATTGTAACGTTCAGGGCCTCCTAATGCCGATGGAACACTCAAATTGCGTCGAGATTCAATACATCGGCCTCCAGCCGACTTGTCTCTAAGAGTCTATTGATGCCTCGGGCACCTTATGGTCGGTCTCCTGTGAGTCTAGATTTTCGAATCCGACGCAAAAATAATAGTTAATTGTAACGTTCAGGGCCTTGTAATGACGATGGGACACTCTAATTGCGTCGAGATTCAATACATCGTCCTCCAGCCGACTTGTCTCCAAGGGTCTAATGCTGCCTCGGGCACCTTATGGTCGTTCTCTTGTAAGTCTAGATTTTCGAATCCGACGCAAAAATGATAGTTAAATGTAATGCTCAGGGCCTCTTAATGACGATGGAACACTCAAATTGCGTCGAGAGTCAATTCATCTTCCTCCAGCCGACTTGTCTACAAGGGGATATTGCTGCCTTGGGCTCCATGTGGTCCGTCTAATGTGAGTCTAGATTTTCGAATCCGACGCAAAACTCATAGTTAATTGTATTGTTCAGGGCCTCCTATTGGCGATGGAACACTCAAATTGCGTCGAGATTCAATACATCGGCCTCCAGCCGATTTGTCTCCAAGGGGATATCGCTGCCTCGGGCACCTTATGGTCGTTCTCCTGTGAGTTTAGATTATCGAATCCGACGCAAAAATGATAGTTAATTGTAACGTTTAGGGCCTCCTAATGACGATGGGACACTCAAATTGCGTCGAGATTCAATACATCGGTCT